>NC_041390.1:408499276-408517141 GCF_002162155.2 Triticum dicoccoides | reverse complement strand
ACACACACTAAGACTCCATCTCTGTCTCTCTCCCTCACACACACACACAAACACACACACGCGCGAGCACGCACGCCCGCCCCCCACACACACTAAGACTCCATCTCTCTCCCTCTTTCTCACACACACACAAAATAAGACTCCATCTCTCTCTCCTCTCCCTCTCTCTCTCACACACACACACACCACACACACACTAAGACTCCATCTCACACACACATGCTCTAGGCGGAGCATTTGTTCCTACCACCCTTTATCCAACCTTACCCGTATGATAAACAATCACCTTTATTTACTTGCATAACATGGACAAATTCCACTTTACTTTAGTAGTCAGCAAACTTATCATCTGTACCCTTATAAAAAAACAAGTTGGTGCTGATGGTGTGCCTGCCATCTTGTAATACAGACCGTACGATCTATATCTGAGGATAGAAAGCAAACTATGATAATTTTACAAAAGATACCGACACCTCTCTCCACATCATTATCTCCCGCAACCTCATTGCTCAGCAATTAAAAAGGAATAAGTCTCTGGAACAATCTAGCATGCATGGTGGCCGCTGCCACCTGCCGGCGCCGTCCATCCCCATGCCTCCGCCCATTCCGACCACCAGTCACCACCACGCTCCACTCCTCCTCGCCTTATCTCATCTTTCATTTTTTGATGACATTCTCGAGATACCAGTTTTCCGATAAAATTCTTGAGATATCATTAGTTTTTACACATGGGATTACTCCTGCATGGGTCAATCACAACAGGTGTTCTATAAAAAAATGCATACTGATGTTCCGTGCAATGCACGAGAATCTTGCTTGTAATTATATAACGCAAATCATGAGCAGGAAGTGACATTTTTTTTGACACAACCACGTTAACATGGCCATGTAAATCACTAGCTAAAGTAAATACCATTATACTTATATCCCGATGCAAAAGGTTGAGTACATGTCCGAAGAGTAGAGTCGCACACACGCACTCTGTCTCTCAGAATATCTCTCTCACACACACCAGTTACGTGATGCCCACTTAAGCAGACACGTATGTTACAATTTGTGCACCCGCGGGTACACGTGATGCTGCGCATTTATTTAAGCCGGAAGGCAAACCCAAACAGTAGTTGCATTCGTTCCCCTCCTGCCGCCTCTTCTTTGGTCGCCGTCGCCCGGTAGCCATGGGCCGGCCGAAGGTAACAACATACGCCATACTCCCGCCGGAGCGGCGCTTTAATATGGAAATTTTAGTGGTCATGCATGCATCTTTTTGTGCTAGCTCTCCTATATAAGGGTTGACCGGTCGCTTCCGGCGGACGTGCGCGGGCAGTGGAAGAGGAAGGAGAAGGGAAGCGAGCTATGAGTAACGTTTTTTACCACAATTTCTTAGGAAACTGAGTGCAATAATTGAGTACTTTTGCAAACTACCAGTACTACACCTGAAACGGTTCAAAACCTATACTCCCTTGCCAGCGCGCGCTTCTCGTGTGAAACGGTCAGCGTCGCCTTGGAGCATCAGTGCCGCATTAATGCCCGGCCAGAGCGGAGGCAACCTCTCACTGGCGCCGGCTTTGAAGTGGCGCGATAGCCGAGAGAGCGCCGCTTCCCGGTGCACGCGACTGCTCCGCGTCGAGACTGGCCATAGGCCCTGTTTGGATCCATGGGTTACAGTTAGTTTGAGCTAGTTGGGGCTCAAATATCCCTAAACTATCCAAGCATGAGGGTTTAAATTGGAGCAAGTTGCACCGAACCCACCAAAAAAACTCTCCCACCCAAGAGGTGCTAACTGGAGATACTGAAAAATCACTTTTCTCTCTCCATGAAGTGCATTTATTATCAATCTAACCCTGTCACCCAAACACCTCTTTGGCTACAGTTAGTTCAGGGTTAGTCATGAGTTAGTCTAACCTCTAGCTAAGTTAGAGTATCAAACAGGAGCAGTATAGGACATGCAAGTTGCTCAAAGCATACATGCAAATTCGTACGTGAAAGGATTTTTTTCTTTTTGAAAACGGAACGTGAAAGGAATTTTTTTTAGAATGCTCTTGGCATGTCGCTAACATGTGATAGTTAATCGACCTCAATAGATGGCAGAAACGCCAGCCCGCCGCACTTTGATAGAGACGAGGAGGGGGGAAGCGATACAGGCATGGAAGCCAAGAAATATGGTGATAGCGTGGGTTAGCCATGTACTAGTATGATACTACACTAGGCTGCCGTGTTTCGTACTCTTCCAATCCACTATGGAGATGATTGGTTAATTTTATATAGCTGAATAATATTAAATATTATGAGTGCAGACGCTCCACCACGAGGTTCCTTGCTCCTTCTCGGTCGTCCGGAATCTATGTTCTTCCACTCTATTTTTTTACGTGAGCTTTGTTCATCCTTTTGCCAACACGCGAGACATCTAGCATCAAGGTGCACGTGTTATGCAAGGATCGTTCCATCTATATGAAGAACACGTGGGACTGGAACTACGAGACGAACATGTACCCAGGAGTGGACGTACGAACCTGAGTAATGTAGCGCAGTAAGTGAAGTAGAAAGGCACAAATGGTATGAACATGCGTGGCATATAGGGTGTGTTTGGTTGCGTTCTCGTCTCAACATAGTTGTTCCCTCTTCATGCATGCTCAACTCAACACCCCTCTTCATGCATGCTCTCTTCATGCATGCTTCTAGTCTATTTGTGCTAAACTAGTGTGGACTCATGCACCCTTCATACACTCTACCAAACACCCAAAAGTAGGTCGAGAAGGGAACTCTTGGGCGGCATTTGTCTCTTACTACGTACTACCACTAAATGCTGTACGTGCAATGCATGGTGATGTTATGGAGTACGTGCCTAAGTACTCTACTACTACTATATTAGTTCGAGGCACATATTAACTTTTATATTTGTTTACGTGTATGCCCTGAGACCTTCCAACTAGACGTGTCTTTGTCTCCAGGTCGCACTTTGAATCATTCATACCACTATGTACTACTACGTGTGGTCTCCGACCCAGAAGTGGAAGAAGTGGAGACGCTCTACCACACTGTTTTTTTACGCTGGGCTCTACCACGATGTTCATGTCCCACTCCTTTTGCTGACGTGTGGGACATCCAGCACGTGCCGTGTTTGGCACCCTTCGCCGTAAGAGTTGAAACGCTAGCATTCATCAAAAATAAAAAGTAATTATAAATCGGCAGTGATACTATTTTTTTGCGAACCAATCAGCAGTGATACTATACCACGCGGTTTCCTTGCTCCTCAATATCGGAAAGAATACTTCCGTTCGCCAACATGTGGGACGTCAACCATCCTGGTCCACTTGCCATGCACACAGAACTCCAAGGGAGTCACCCAGGTCATCGTGCCGCAGTAACAATGACTAATGAGCCATCAAATCACAGGCCCACTTCCCACTTTGAAGTTGCTTGGACGAAGGAACCATCATGACATTGTTGAATTCTGCTTCTTGAAGAAAACTACTGTACCAGCAATACTGCTAGCTACAGTAGTTACTCCAACAGAGGCCTCCTTTCGTTCATAGGATAGGAATATGAAAATCATAGGAAGTGAGATCACATGCATCTCAATTCCTAGAGAGAAAGAGATGCCATTTGATGCTTAGGATAGGAATTTTTTCCATTTAGTCTATGCTAATGTACTGGTAGTTTGCTCTAAAAACTACTATAGTAACTAGTAGTACTGGTACATGCTCGTACTCAGACACACACACACACACACACTAACAACTAGTACTACTTCTCACATGCTGGCCAGACGCCGTCGTTCTCCTTCCCGGCTTTGTCGGCGACACCCCACCGTGCTTGGATCTCTGCTGACCTCTTCGCAGTAGCGTGTGCGTCCTTTTCTTTCTTGCGGCGGCGGGCCTCTCTTTTCTTGAGTGCTTTCTGACTTTTCCGCTCCCTCTGTGCGGCTTTGGCCGCCTCTTGCTCTACCGCCCATTTGGCCTTGGCATCTTCAAATTCCTCCCACATAGTTGTGAGGTCGCGAGCGGCGATGAACTCGGCACGGCGGGATGCCATCGCTTCCCTACCATTTTGTGTGCGGTCGTGGGTGGCGAGGAACTCGGCGCGGTGGGATGCCATCACTACCTTACCGGTTAGTGTGCGGCGCGGTGGCATGAACGACGCTTGGTGAGAGCACTGGGGTGGAGTGGCCGGACAACCGTATAGTTCATTGGTTTGTCAAGAGCTCAAGGATAGAAGATGAAGCAAATTTGGATTCCCCTTCAATCCTGGTCATTTATTACCGAGTTAAATGCATTGGCGGTCATCGAACTTGTCTTGATAGCTCACTTTGATCATTGTATACGAGATATGGTGATTATACGATCACTGGCTCAGCGTATAGCTCCGTATTTGTCTGGTTGACCAGTCAAACAGTCCGCATGCGCCTCATCGGCTCGTGTTCCTTATCTATATACGCGGGCCTACCTGTCAATGGAGAAAGAAATATTGTAAAAACCAAAATTATGCTAGAGTCCAGACCGCTTCCGGAGCCTGCTCTCACCGCCCTGTCCCCTCAAGACGCCAGCTGCCCGCCGCATGCATGCATAGCAAGTAGTACTCCTTATGTGGAGGAGAGAGAGGCATTGACAAAGTCAAGGAGTGGGCTCTGCAAGAGCCCATATCTACACATGCTCCTAGGTATAAAAAAATAATTCTAAAAAAGGCATAAAAACAATTGTGTCTTAAAAAAAGAAAGGTAAAAAACATTTGAGAAGAAATAGATAGAGAGAAAGTGAGAAAAAGCTGTAACCTGGGCATTACATGAGGAAGGAGGGAGTGGTGCACATGCCAAGTTCACTGGGCTGCCATGTTTCACACTCCTCCATCGTAACAGTGGAGACAATAGCTTTCATCAAAAATAAACAATGAATACTCGTTGCTCGTCCTCTATATCGGAAAGAATACTTTCATTCACCGACATGTGGAACGTCGACCATCCTGGTCCACCTGCCATGCACAAAATTATCCTGGTCTACCCCGATCGTATCGCGGGCCCAACCTTTCCCACTGTAAATTGTTCGGACGAAGGAACCATCATGACTTTGTTGAATTCCGCTTCTTCAAGAAAACTTACTGTACCCGCAATACTGCTACCACATGCGAAGATTGGACGGCACTGTACCACGTCATATCACTGAAACCCACTAGGGCAAACTAGTCCGCCTAGGTCATCTATTTTGGAACGGAGGGAGTATGTCTCTGCACTGCTATGATTTTGTGTTGCACGTCATATCACTGAAACCCACTAGGCCAAACTAGCCCGCCTAGGTCATCGATTGCTAAGCCTACAATTTTAGGAGCTAGAGCCATTGGTCGATCGACGAGGGATAAGTATAAGCGTACCACGAGCTCATCAACCCCAATGTTTCTCTTCGGTGAGTGTTTTGCAAGTACTATAGCTCGCACAATAGCTAGCCTACTAACACCAAGAATCATCAAACAAGCCCTGCTGATATGATAAACTGTTCAAACTTACATCTAATCATGCCATATATTACATCAAAAGCTGGTGAGGATACATTTGTTTCCATAACTCGGAGAGGGTTCACATGATTCATCACATAATTCACTATCAAACAAAAGTAGCAAGATCCGCCCACACAAGACAGTGCACTAGCCCTAAGATGGTTTGATAACACGCATCGTTCTGGTAATTAAACACAGGGCAATGCAAACTACCCTAAAGGATTAGCGCGACCAACTATTTCTTGTCATCGATCTCTCAGGCAATGACCACAGCACGGACAACGGCATGGGAATCGATTTCTGGGGCGATGTCTGCAGGACTGACCGCGACATCAGAATCAATCTCTGGGGCGATGTCCATAGGATGGACAGCGGCACCGGAATCGATCTCCGGGGCGATGCCAACAGGACGGGCCACGACATCGGAATCATCAAGGACGTCCACCGGCACCTGCACAACCCTAACATATTAGCAAGCACATTGCAAATAATCAAAAACCAGAACTATGGTAATAAGCCATTATTTTTTTACCTTGTGCAGCTCACCGGGGGATCTCATCCCTCCGGGGGCCATCTCCTTGTCCTCGATGGGGGCCATCACCTTGCCAGGGGAATACTGCTTCTCAACGGTGACTATCTCCTCAAACTCGGTCTTGAGCCTCACATAGGTGGCAATCAGAGTTCCTGGGGTAGGCACGGTGGGGTCATTGCTGTTCTTCCAACTTCCTTTGAGGAGTTCATCCGCCAATGTCCTCAACTCTTTGGCCAATGCTTGTTTCTTGGAGTTCTTTGTCTCCATGGGTTGGCCCGCCAGCATGGTCAACTCGTTGGTCGGTGCTCGCTTCCTGGAGATTGCTGTCTCCAGTGGGTTGTCCGCCGGCAACTCTTTGCCTAGTGCTCCAGGATCCATCGATGAACTGACAAACAAAAAGCAATTGAAAGTAAACCACAATCGCAATGAAAACGGGAAAAGAATAGGATGTGAGAATCGGTCGGTGCTTCGCAAAAAGAAGATTCTTGGAATGAAAATATAGCAGCATAACTGATTCGCCCACCTTTCCTTCATTGGTACAGAAGAAAAATGGCAGAACTGAGTAGCCTGGAGTGAGGTTTTCTTCAAGAAAGGGAAGAAAGGGCTTGAACGAGCGTTCTAGTGAAATGATGGTCGCTTCGTCTAGTCCAACTTGGAGGCCACCTTACCACTACTGGTAAAGGTGTGGGTTTTGTGATATGACGGGTCATGACGGCCACACCGGGGTTACAGGTGAGTCTCGACTGTAGCACCTCGCTGTGATTTGGTGGATGGCACGCGGGCCCGGATGCTTTGAAATGTCCCGCATGTAGATAGAGCGGCTAGTCATATAGGAGTGCTCAATATTGTGCACCACGACCAAGGCGGAGAGGAAAATGAGAGAACTACGTAATTAATGCATGAGTTTAATTAGGGTAGTTTTGTGAAGTACAAGATACATTCCTCCAATCGCAAAATGCCTTGGTTCATGAGATTTGAGATTTGAGCCCTATAAACCGGAAGGGAGGGAGTACTGCACACGGTGTAGTCTAGTCACTTGTTGAAATCTCTAGAAAGGCAAATACCCCTTTCCGGTTACAGGGCTATACTACTCCCTCCGTCTAGGTGTGTAAGTCATCTTATGAAAACCAAATAGTCCCAAAACACTTAGGCACGGTGCATTAAGTTCTACCTTATTTCTTGTTTCTTGACATATCAACCAATAAGAGATGAGAGGTGTGCATGCTTTTAATGACTTGCAATGGCTAGTTCATTGCATGCAATGCTATCAATTAGCAAATAAACATTGGTCACCCTAGGAGGAAACGGTGCTAAGCACGTGGACCTATGCAGAATGAGTATCAACCAATGGATAATGGAGTTTAATTGTTAAACAATAGCAATTTTGTCTCATGCAAGAGCCTGGCTAGTACTCCAAGGAACCGCACCATGCGAGCGTTCGCAACTGCCACGTTCGGGTTGCGCTTGGCTCTTCGCCTCTTCGAGAAGACGAACAATAATGATGTTACTCCTACTTCTATAGTATTGAATCCACTACTGCATGTCCATCCACCTCGTGTGGGAGGGATAGCGAAAGCTTCAACTTACTGATCTTGCCTTTGCATCCATGACAGGTTGGCCCAATAGGTGGTTGGCCCTCCTGTCATGCAGCCAAAGGCAGGTGCAGTTAAGGCACCGGAGCTCAGTCCGCGAGGGAGAGGGCGTTGTAGTAATCAAATTTCTCGGTCTTGTATGAGTTGACGAAGATAGGGGTTGCTTGCTTGCTAGGGTTGCTCACTACGTATATATAGGCCGGAGCCTCCATGCTTGCTTGCTAGGGTTGCTCTATTCACACACTGTCATCCTCTCCACATTTAAACAAGATAGGGGTAGTAACACTGTCTTTCTCCCTTCAAAAAACACTGGCTTTCTATCCTCACCGCTGGTTACAGATCCGGACGTATCCCCCTCCGCCGGTGAAGGGGAGGAGGGGCAGCGTTTAGGCCGTCATCGACAGCGAGGGAGGAGACCCACTGCCGGCCGCACCGTTATCTCTGGCCGACCGCCGGCGCGGGAGGTCCTCCGATCCCTTCGTCGTTGCCTGTGGGCAGATCCGGCCTCCCGCCGCCCACCTATCCACATCCCGACGACCTTCAGGTATATCTTCGTTCGAAACTGCCTTAGCTCTACTTCCCCAGCTCGCTACATCGCTGCATGTGCATCATTTTCTACCTCTCAGCCTCTCTCGATCGGATGGTCCAACGTCACATTTTTCTTCTTCTATTGTTAGAGGTAAAGCTACTTCATGGAGTCGAATCTTGTACTCCCTCCGTCCGAAAATACTTGTCATTGAAATGGATGTATCTAGATGTATTTTAGTTCTAGACACATCCATTTTGATGACAAGTAATTCCAGACGGAGGGAGTACTTGGTTCAAACAAGAAATAAAGTGGGGGTGGGGGAATTTAGTATGTACATCGGACTTGGTACAAATAGGAAGGAAAGGGGGTGAAAGTAGTACAGACTGGTCATCCAACCGGTCTCTTGGTCGAAAAGGGAAATATAGGGGTAACGCTGTACACAGTGGTATGACCAGGACTAGATTTGCTATCCACACATAGGAGTAGGTTGCTAGAGTGAACAAAAATGGGACCAACCCAGATATGTTTCTTGGATGTTTGTTTCTCGGGGCAATAAACTATGAATCACCACTTTATGCCCATGTTTACGTACATGGTGCTGGACTGCTGGTGCACCCACCGTTATAAGCCATGAAAAGTTTAGCCAAATGTTTTTGCCTGTAATTGTTTGAGACTCTGACTGTTTCCTCTGTGCCTTTTTGTGCAAACAGGGATATCCAATTCACCTGGTTGCTATTGTGACCTTTTGGTGCACTGCACAAAACTCTTCTTAAAAGAAGTGACTTTTGTGCTGTTTAACTGGAATGTTAGAATGGAACAGTTGGTTCATTTTAGTGGAACTGCACAAAGGGAGATCTGTGTTCCAATCCACATCATCCATATTGGCGCCATAACCTTCCTTTAGGTAAGAATGATATTTAATGCATGTGTTCATCTCTATTTTCTGACGGCCATGAGAAAATAATGCTGTTTTTTACTAGTACAATTGTACTCCCTCACTGACAAAACCAATTCTGAATTAGATGGCCAATCATGTACTTGGTTTCACCAACTAGTGAGGAGAAAGAGAAACGGAGCATGAAGAGGAAGAAGAAGAATAAATAGTGCCAAGGCGATCTTGCTGAAGCCAGAGGCCTCAGTCGAGGCCATTCAAGGGCTCCGGCAACGACTACCTTACATGTGAGACGATCCTCCAGGGAGCCCTTCCACTTCTGCTGTCTCACTTAATTAATTAGGAGTACTTAAGTACCACTAATTTATTACTGCATAATTTTCCTGTTGGAGTTAAACAAATCTTTAGTAGGACCCTATGTTGAATCATGTATGTGTGTATGTTTGTCTATGGAGGTGAATCGTGTGGTGGAGCAGAGAGGGAATATTATTAGTGTCATGACATAATAGTGCTATTGATTTGCATGTCAATTTATTACCATTGGTTCAATGAGGCAATGTTTTGCGTATTGTCCATCATGAATTTGATGCTACTGGTTGAGTAATATGCTAATGTCTTCCTATCCTTTCTCACTAAGCTAATGAAGGTTTCACCTTGTTCCTACTTGTGCAAACAGGGATCATGTTGTGCCAATCATACATTAAATGGAACTGCACAAGACAATACAATGAACTGTATCCCAGCCAGTGCTTTAACTCTGCTAGAAGTTCTTGATAATCTTTCGATATAATCTCAGCACTGGTAAACAAGAGTGATTTCAACCATACATTTGAAGTGCACAGAAATATATACTATTGTGTGATTCCAGTGAGTGCTTTATCATCTCTTATGGGACTACATGAATACGCTTTTTTCTCAGGTTGGTACGGGCCTAAGGCCTTCATCCATATTAGTTTGTTGTCATCTCTATTTGTGTCGTGCTACTGTCATGAGAAACTCCTTTATCTTTGCACGTTAAAGTTTTGCAACCTATGATAAATGGCAATGCTTTGAGTGTTGAGTTGAGCTAATTGGCACTGATTAAATAAACTAATACCTCTCTTTAAGCAAGACTACTATGTTGCTAACTTTACCCATTAAGATAATGAGGCTGCTTGTATTTGTTAGTGTATGTTTCATAAACTAGTCCCACTATTACAGTAATCTCACTCTCTCAATATATGTGACAATAGGGATGCTCGATTTTGGTGGAACTGCACAAAAACTTTGGATGCTTCATTGCCTCGACAGCTTCCGTCCTTTCCTGCCAGTCGCTAAACTCCGCATGCTTTCTTCCTTTGCTGTCAGTCGCTTGGCTTATCTCGGCTTCCAGTCAAAGGAAATAGTGATTGATATGCTACCTCACATAGGTTGGTACTGGTCTTTATCCTGATTATTGTGCCTGTCATATGTATTGGTAATTTGGTATTGTGCTACTGTTTGCCAATTTCATAAAGGAGTAATTTGGAGCCTGAACTCGTAGGCAAATCATTACATCGGGTGATTTCAGTAGAACTGCACAAAATGATCAGATGGACAGGTACTTATGCTGCTGCTATGTACTCCAAAGTTCACTCAGACAATCATCGATGTTGACAAGAAGTGCCTATATTCATTCGAGTATCAACCAGCGTCAACCAATTGTCAAACTCTAAGTGTTAGGAGAGTGAACGCCAAAAATATTGCTTGGTGCAAAGCCCAGAAAAACACAGTCCAGTCTTTGGTCCCAAATTGTGCCTTTTGGTTATCGGCACATATGGTAGCGAACTATATGGCATGGAGTCTAAAGATTCGAGACAAGTTGGTTGACACGTATATTCATCTGGCACTTAATCAGTCTGCACGCCAAGGATGCTCCATTTCAGTTGAACTGCACAAAAAATTTGGGTGGTTCATTTTCTCAACCGCCTCCTTTCTCGTCTTCAATGTAGAATTTTGCCGAGATACAGGACCAAGATGACCCAGTAAACTGGTTGGATGAAAGTAGTGGCCAAGTTGCTCAAACCTCCCTTGGCACGAGGCCGCTATTTAAGGATAAACCTACAAGCAAAGTTCAGATTGTCTGTGCTGCCTCTTATGTACTCGAAAGTTTACTCGTACAAGAACTAAATTTAGCAAGAAGTACCTCCGATTGAACACCATTTACCAGTCTATACCCTAGGTAATTAAAGTTCGTCCATGGATCATATTGGTTGTGATCTCAATCATTTGGATGCATAAACATACTAAACATGTGTATATCTGAATCTTTTTGTAAATTATGTATGAATATTGTCGTGTGATCTATCAATCATTTGGATGCATAGATATGCTGAGCTTGTGTATATATGAATCTTTTGAGTTGTTGATTGTGAATGCTGGCTATGGATATGAACATGTCCTGTGAACCTGAGTTTGATATGAATGTTTACCTTTTCTATTGTATTTGTGTGTGAACTTGTTAGTATGCCTACTGTGGGGTATAAAACACAGGTCTCTTATAAAAGTAATGTTGTGTCCAATTTATGTTTTCCCTTCTAACCACATTATATATATTTATATTATTATTATTATTATCGTATATTTTATAGAGACTTATATATACATTATAAAAACATCCCAACTTATAAAAGTAAATGTTTAACGGAAGTTGGCAAGGAAAATCCTGGTTGTTTTTGACTCACAGGCAAGGAAAATCCTGGTGATTGCGTTCAAAAGCTTGTGAAGATTTTAAGGACCAATTTAATAATAATGCACTCATTTTTATTTTGAGCAATAACTCGCTAATTTCTTAATTATATATATAAAAAATGTGCGTCTCTGGTTTATTCTTTGATATTAATTGCTCCTTCTAACATAACATTGTACTCCCTCCGTCCGAAAATACTTGTCATCAAAATGGACAAAAAGGGATGTATCTAAAACTAAAATACATCTAGATACACCCTTTTATCCATTTTGATGACAAGTATTTCCGGACGGAGGGAGTATATATAAGGAGCCCACCTAATACGTGTATTTCAAGGAAGTGCAAATGGGCTCGGATTTCTTAGAAAATATAAATGGGCCTGATTGACGCAAAATTATGTGTTCACCCAGCCCAGCAAATGGACTGCACATTCTAGAAAACATGGGTTAAATATATGCCACATTTTTGCAGGCTGACATGTGGGCCAATAGTTTGAAGCCTACGCAGGGCGTTGTCAACTGGGTCAACAAATGATTGTGTCATCCACAGCCATTTGATTTATATCCAACGGTCGGCATGCACCTTCAATCTCTCATCTTCTTCCTCCAGCGTCACCGGGACCGCCTGGTCCGGCCTCCGGCGGCTAGCGGCTCTGCTTAGCACGCATCGCTGCGAAGTGCTACCCCACCGCCGGCCAGGCTATCCCTCCACCCCTCGACACCTCCTGTTATTCTCCACAGACTACAGCCCCACGCCGCAACAGAACTAGTTATAACCCTTCTCCTCCTCTCAATCTGTGACTCCACTGCCGCGTTTTCCCATCTCCGAGTCGTTCCCGTCCGGGGCCTCGCCGTCGTCGACCGCCTCGCTGCATTCGGTGCGGCGTGGTCAACAAACGAGAGTCATCAGAAGAGGACTTTACGTGGAGAGCCTGACGGCTGGGACCCATGAGGTCCATGGTCGCACGCAAGGAAAGTTCCTCCTTATTAAGCTGAAAAAATGTTTCCTCCACCTTATAGCTGGGACCCACCGGCTGTATCTTCGCACGGAAGGAAGTGCCTCCTTGTTTTGCGAAAAAAATTATTCATCCCGTTGACAGCTGGGACGCGTCAGATATGGTGACTGACTTGTGGGCCTACTAAGCGGACGTGTACGCATGGCTTTGTCAACTTAATCAACAAATGATTCTAGAAGTTGGACCGTTGGATGTTAATCCAACAGCCGTGCTCCTTCTTCAACCTCTGTTCTTGCTCTTGTCTCCCATGGGCGGCACCGTGGCTGTGCTGCTGCGCACCTGAACCAGTGAAGTTTCCCACTCCTCTCCATCTGCGACTCCACTGCATCTTAATAAATAGTAATGTCTTTGGTTTTAGCCCGGTTTTCCGTAGATTAACCAGGCAATTCTATTCTTCTTAATTAATCGACGAGGCAATTCTTTTGCCTCCGTTTCAAAATAAATAAATAGTAACGTCTACTGAGCCAGTTAGTTAGATGCGTACACTTGGTGTAGTAGGATCTTTATTTAGTTTCATGCATACACATGTTCTTTTTTGGTAGTCCTTTTGTAATGATGGCTGATGTTTGGTTTGGAAGAGAGAGATGCGTCTTCACTCTTCTGGCATGCTTACTGCTTCTGTTGCACCCCCAGCCCTGGTTGCTGCTGCAACTGTTTGCAATGTAAAATCAGTAGTATATTTTGTCTATTGGTTGAATAAATGTGTTGCTAGAACGACAAACACAATGTTTTGGAAGTCGTTGCACGGTTCGATCCTTTAGTGCCCCGTACCGTACGTAGTGCATACTATTTACCGTACGGAACACATTTTTTTTTGAAACTCGGAACACATTTTCCACTTGTTGATAATATGCAGCCCAGTGATGAAGGCCTAATAGAGAAGCCCATAATTAACTGGAAGGGAGGCTCTCACATGAATCCGGCCCAGGTACATGCTCATGGTCCCCTAAACATAAATAAGTAAATAAATAAATAAATAAATAAAGCTAAATGCTCATGCACCAGTTCTTTGGGAAAATAGGTAGCCCAGTATTTCTTTTTGAAGAATACCCAAGCTAGGCCTATTTGTTTTCTCCGAATTACTGGGCTGCAAATCTTTCAAGACGAGGAGGGATGCATTCCGGCCTGGCTTAAGAGTATGGTCAATGTCTGTTAAAAGTAATATCAAAAGGATTTGAAAATTCCAAAAAGATTATAGCAAATGGGATATAAGTTTCTTTTTTTGTTTTTGTTCTTCACTGATATCTTATACGTATTTCATTGGATTAAACATGACATAGTACTAATTTATTTTTAAAATTTTTTAGTATGGCTATTAATTTTTGGATTAAGAATATTTCGTTCCCCAACAAAAATTTGCGAATTTTTAAAATTTTCCACATATTTAATTAATTTTTTGACCCTGGTACTGACCAGAAAATGGCCAGCAATTCTAAAAATGGAAAACAGGCTGCAATAAATTCCATATGAATTAGAAAATGAGTAAAAATTATAAAAATAATAGTAAATGGGTTGTACACGCCACAGATTTCAAGGCTGACTTGTTTACGCAAGGCTTTGTCAGTGAACACACGATTCTAGCAGCAGTTAGTGTTGGATGTCCATCCAACGGCCGACATGCTTCTTCAATCTCTGATCTTCCTGCTCCAGCCGCCTAAACTAGCGCCGGCGGGACTGCCTGCTCCCTCCTCTTATGGCCCGCTGTGATGCCGCACAGGCTTCCCCGGCCCACCCTACTCCCTCCGCTGGCCTGGCCGCACGCAATCAACTGCCTCCTTATTACGCGAAAAAAATGATTCCTCCCACTGACATCTGGGGCGCACCGGTTGGGACGCTGACCTGTGGGCCTACTAAGTTGACGCGTATGCAGGGCTTGTCAACTTAGTCAACAAACGATTCTAGCAGCAGTAACCATTGGATTTGAATCGAACGGTCCTGCTGCTTCTTCAATCGCTGCTCTTCTTGCACCAGCCACCCAAACCAGCGCCGGGGAGACTGCTTGCTCCTCACTCCAGTGGCCGGCTGTGCTGCCGATGAGGCCTCATCGCCCCCTACTACTCCACCGCTAGCCAGGCCCTGCGGCGATGGCAGCCTCACACCATAGCCGAACCAGTGAACCCTCGTACCCCTCTCCCTGTGGGCATCCTCTGCCGCGTCTTCCCCGGCTCCGTGTCACCCCCTTCCTAGGCCTCGCCATCGTCCACCGCCTTGGTGCTCTCGGCGCGGTGTGGTCAACGTGGTAAAGGACATTCCATCGGAAGAGTACTATACGTGGAGAGGATGACAGCTGGGTCCACGGCCACAGCCCAGTTTTTTTGTGATTTGCCAAGTAAGTTGCTTTGTCAGGCCTGTTGGGCTGCAAATCTTTCAACACGAGGAGAGCTTTCATTCGGTAGGCCGAGAAAATGGCCCATCAGTAATGAGAAATGGGCTGTACATTTTTAAAACACATCAAACCTGCAATTAGTTTCAAATATCTTTTTTTGCATTTCGAGATTTGAAATTACATTAATTTTTATGCGTGGAGAATTTGTTGGATTTTATATTGATATACATTTATTTTTAAAATCAATTTGAATGTGAGTCAAAATTTCGGGATTAAAAACAGTTCGGACCGCACCGAAATATGCAAAATTTCATATAATTTTTTAACCGTGGCCACGATATGGGCTGTAATGCTAACAAAAAGAATATGGGCTCCAAAAAAACCTTAATAATTAGCAAATGAGCTGTAGATTATTAGAAATAATGGCAGATGGGCTGTATGTTGTTTTCCACAGATTTGAGGCTTTCCAAAAAAAGGTTGACGCACAAGCAGTGACTGTTGGATGGCCATCCAATGGCCGTCGTGCTTCTTCAATCTCTGCTCTTCCTACTCCAGGCGCTCAAACAGGCGCTGGCGGGACTGCCTGCTCCCTCCTACCCGCGGCCGGCTCTGCTGCCGCGCAGGCCTCACCACCCCATCGTACTCCCATCGCTGGCCTAGCCATCCCTCTACTCACCCACACCTGCTGTTATTCTCCGGCGACGGCAGACGAACCAGTAAACCCTCGTACAGTCGTATTCCCCTCCGCGTGGGAAACAACTGCCGAGTCTTCCCTGCCTCCGTGCCGTTCCCTTCCTAGGCCTCGCTGTCATCCACCGCCCTGGTGCTCTCGGCGCGGCCTGGTCAACATGGTCAACGACCGACATGCATCTGAAGTGGACTTTACGTGGAGAGGCCGACAGCTGGGTCCACGTCCGCATGCAAGGAAATGCCTCCTTATTACGCGCAAAAAAATGATTCCTCCACATGACATCAGGGACCCACTGAAAGGGCCTCTGTATTTCGCGAAAAAAAAAGTTACCGCCGCTGACAGCTCGGACCCACCAGCTATATCTTTGCACGCAAGGAAGTGCCTTCTTATTACGCACAAAAAAATGAATACTCCCCCTGTTAGCTGGGACCTAGTATAGTGGCAGGCTGACTTGTGGGCCTACTAAGTTGACGGGGACGGAGGGCTTTGTCAACTTAGTCAACATGCAAAATTCTAGCTCCAGTGACCGTACGATGTCCATCCAACGACCATAGTGCTTCTTCAACCTCTGGTCTTCTTGCTCCAGCCGCCCAAACCAGCGCCGGTCGTGCCTCCTGCTCCTGCCTCCCGTGGCCGACTGCGACGCGGCGGAGGCCTCACCGCCCCTACTACTCCCACCGCTGGCCAGACCATCCCTCTACTCATCCACACCCCCTGTTATTCTGCGGCGATGGCAGCCTCACACCGCAGCGAACCAGTGAACCCTCGTACTCCTCTACGCGTGGGCATCCACTGCCGCGTCTTCCCCGGCTCCGCATCGTCCCCTTCCTAGGCCTCGCCGTCGTCCACCGACCTGGTGCTCTTGGCGTGGCGTGGTCAACGTGGTCAAGGAATGGCTTCCAATGGACGTGGACTGTACATGGAGAGGCTGACAGCTGGGTCCAGGGCCGCAGCAAGGAAGTGCCTCCTTATTACATGCAAAATAATTACTCCTCCACCTGACAGCGGGGACCCACCGGACGGGCCACCGTATTTCACCCCCCTGACTGCTGGGACCCACCAGCTACATTTTCGCACGCAAGGAAGTGCCTGACATTCGGGACCCACCTGGTCGAAGCCTACGTAGCGTTGTCATTCTGGTCGTGAACGTGTACGTACATATATACTGGTGGATGTAGAGGCGCGCACATGTTGTATTAGAGGCGGCCAGGGTGCAAGAAAGAAAATACGACCACGTATGTGTACATACGGGCGGGGTCTCGAATGCCTACTCGCGCATACGTACGGCCAGGGCTCATGTACATGGCTGGGTCGGAACGGAGAAATAGCGTCGTCGTCGTGTTCATGGGGAGGCAACAGAATGCGTCGTGTTCATGGGGAGGCAACAGAATGCGTCATGTTCATGGGGAGGCAACGGAATGCGTCGTGTTCATCGGGAGGGCTTGGACGGAACAAGCGATGGAAACAAGGCCTGTCGTACCGCAGAACGGAGGAAACGGCCTTGTGTTCGATCGGCCACGTTTGAAACGGGATCCTGTTCATTGGGAGGGGTCTGGCGTACCGCAAAACGGAGGAAACGGACCTCCTACAGTCGAAATGGGGGTCCTGTTGATCGAGAGGGGCGTGGCGTACAGCAAAATGGACGAAACGGACTTGTGTTGGAGCGCTACGGTCAAAACGGGGGTCCTGTTCATCGGGAGGGGTGTGGCGTACCGCAAAACGGGAATCCACGGGATACTATTCATCTCCACCGTCGACCCCCTCCAGCCTCCATGAGCTATTGTTCATCAATCATCGACCTCCTCCAGCCTCCACCTGCGACTGTTCATCCACGGGCTCCTGTTCATCCAGCCTCCACCGCGCGCTACTCCACCGGCTTCTGTTCAACCAGCCCTCTCCACGGGCTCTTGTTCAACCACCCCTCCATGGGCTACTGTTCATCCTTCCCTCCACCGTCTACTGTTCATCCTGCCCTCCACGGGGTGGTCCTGTTCATCCAGCCCTCCACGGGGTCCTGTTCATCCAGCCCCAACCGGCTCGATCGATCGGGGTCCTGTTCATCTAGAGGCAACACCACGGGGTCCTGTTCATCCACCC
>NC_041390.1:408432817-408498992 GCF_002162155.2 Triticum dicoccoides | reverse complement strand
CGCTCACTGTTCATCCAGAGGCAGCATCAATCGGCTTCAGTTAGCAGCAGTAGCGAAGGAATCGCTCGATCGGGTTCAGTTAATAGACATCGATCGATCGCTCGGGTTCAGTAACGCGTAGCCTACAGTGTAATCGCTCGGGTTCAGTTAGAGTCGAACGCCTCACTCGGGTTTAGTTAGAGCCAACGCCTCGCACACACGCGCGTACGTGTACGAGAGAAGCGCGCCTCGCTCCCACCGTAACCAGGAACTCCCTGAAATTTTCCTCGCCCTCGCTTCTACCATGGTTTTTTCCATCATGGACGGCCCAAAGAATGTCATGCAGCTGCGTCTCCAGCCCGCCCAGGACGAAAAGCCCATTTTCTGTCATGATTTTTTTCATAGAAGTAGGAGCCCACCACATCTATGATGATACCGTGTTTTGTCACAATTATCGTCATAGAAGTGTCATATGTATGACAGAAAAAAAATTTCGTTCGGCCCAAAATGTCACGGATGTGTCTTTCTTTTGTAGTGTCGGTATGACGGAAACTAGGGCAGCAAGAGTGGAACAAAACACCAGGCATAAGGACGAGCCTTCCACCCTTAACCAAGTATATAGATGCATTAAGTAAACAATATATAGTAATGATATCCCAACAATATCCATGTTCCAACATGGAACAAACTTCATCTTCACCTGCAACTAGCAACGCTATAAGAGGGGCTGAGCAAAGTGGTAACATAGCCAAACAACGGTTTGGTAGGCAAGGTGGGTTAGAGGCTTGACATTGCAATATGGGAGGCATGATATAGCAAGTGGAAGGTATCGCGGCATAGCAATAGAGCGAACAACTAGCAAGCAAAGATAGAAGTGATTTTGAGGGTATGGTCATCTTGCCTGAGATCCCGCTAGGAAGAAGAACGATTCCATGAAGAAGACAAACGGACGTAGTCGAACGAATCCTCACAAACACGACATTGTCGGAACTAACCCGAAGAAGCAACACCAGAAAGAAGCAAACAACATAGTAAACAACCATCACATAATCATGGCATGATGCACAATCAAGTATGATGCATGTCCGGTTTAATGAAGCATGGCATGGCAAAGTGCACAAGCAATCCTAGAAATTAAGTGGAGCTCAATATGCAACTCCGTTGCATATTGAGGAAACACCACGTGACTTATTTAGTTCGAACTTGTTTATGTACTGAACAATATTAAATTTTGTTAAACATGGCAAGAGGGTGAAGCATATGAAAAACTACCTATCTAGACAAGTTTAAATGAGGCTGGAACAACAAGCAACATGTCCGGAAAAATCCTCATGTGAAATTTATGGATTTGGTACTGTTCTGCCCTAAACCATATTTTAGAGTTTTTAAACATGCAAAGTGATGCCACCATGTTAAACTAGGCATTTTTCTCCCCCATTTACATATAAAGTTTGTTAGGTTTGGAGCTACGGTTATTTAGTTATGAATTAAATCATTTTAGCATGCTATATGGACAAAATTACACAAACAACATTTTAAACATTTTAAACATAGATGAAAGTTGGATATTATTAAACTAGACAAAATTCTAGACATTTTACATATAAAGTTTGTTTTAATCCGATGCACGGTTAATTAGTTAGGATATGCATGAAGTGCAAGGGTGTTTCTGCAAAACTGGCAGTCTCTGGATAAATAGGAAATTCTTAGATCTGGAAAAAAACATGAACGGGCCGAATCTGGCAGGCTGGCCCAACATGAGAAAAGAAAAAAAGGAGGGGCGCAGGGCAGCTCACCCATGGGCCAAGCCCTGCTAGCGAAGAGGGTGGCCGGCAGGGGAAGTGGTTGAGCTGTAGTGCCTTGTTGGGCCTTGACGAGGCCCACGCGATGCAAGCGAGAGAGAGGGTCGAGCGGCCGCTCGGGACGAGGGAGATCCTGCTGCACGACACCAACAGAGGCAGCAGCAGCAGTTCATGGCGATACAGAAGATGGCCATAGGCAAGATGCAAGGGAAGGGGACCAGCGGGCGCGGCGGATCCGGCCAGTCCGATGGTCAGGGAGGCGATTCCCGGCGACGAGGAACTCCGGCGGGACGGACTTGGTAGGGCAACGACTCTCGAGTGGCGACGGAGCTTGACAGCGGCGGGGTTCATCGGTCTCAGAGCGTCCACGGCGGCGCGGGGGAGACCTAGGACGAGAGCAGGGTCGCGAGACCCGGTCGGTGGAGACCTTGAAGCTCCGTGGGCGGCGGCGGAGCTCCATGGATGGCAGCGAGGTTAGGTGTCCATGGAGGCGTGACTCTTACGAAGAGAGAGGTCAGGGAAGGGGAGTAGAGAACCAGAAGGGAAATAGAGGAGGGGAGGGACAGCGAGGTCCATCCTGGTCATGTCCTCGTCAGCCGGCAGGGTGGAGCTCCGGCGGTGGCTGTCCTCGACAGGGGAGGAGGCAGGAGCCAGGGTGCGCAGGGGAGGTGGACCGATGGGAGTGCTGGTGGAGGTGGTGTGGCTCACAGGCAAGGGGATCGAGGAGGTGGCGCTGGGAGATGCAGTTGGATGGATGGATCGATTGAAAACAGTGGGGATTGGCCGGCGTTGAAAACAAGGAGAGTGGCGGCAGATGGGATGGATGGATGGGACAAGGCTAGGGTTAGGGTATGATCTGATTTAGTAAGTGGGTGGACTATATATAGGGAAATAGAATTAGGTTAGGACCCTCCGATCTTAATCAGACGGTCCCGGATAAATAGGCTAGGGAGATCAAAAAGAAAAACGGAGATGTTTTGTAGATGTTTGGGGATGATCCGGACACAACGGTAGCGACAGTCCGGGTCGGGTTCGGGACAGCTTTCGGACGCGCGCGCGAGGAGGGCCGTGGGCTGACAAGAGAGGTTAGATTGGGCCTAGGCGGTAAGTAGTGGATCGTGTAGACGGTCTAGGGAGGAAAGAGAGGGAAAGCCCGGCGCATGTTTCCGGATACCGAAAACATCCGACGTATGACCGGCTATACTGCCGCTATAGTTATCCGTTGGGGCATCGAACGGACTCCAAATGCGATGAAACTTGACAGGCGGTCTATCTACACTATAATAAGACCACACGCCAACTTTCATCCCATTCTGAGACAAACTCAATTCCATTTTTTATAGTTTTCTTTTATAAACTAAACTAGTGATAAAACAAGAAACTAAAAGACTCGATTGCAAGATCTAAAGAAATACCTCCAAGCACTCACCTCCCCGGCAACGGCGCCAGAAAAGAGCTTGATGTCTACTAGACAACCTTCTTCTTGTAGATGTTGTTGGGCCTCCAAGAGCAGAGGTTTGTAGGACAGTAGCAAATATCCCTCAAGTGGATGACCTAAGGTTTATCAATCCATAGGAGGCGTAGGATGAAGATGGTCTCTCTCAAGCAACCCTGCAACCAAATAACAAAGAGTCTCTTGTGTCCCCAACACACCCAATACAATGGTAAATTGTATAGGTGCACTAGTTCGGCGAAGAGATGGTGATATAAGTGGTATATGGATAGTAGATAAAGGTATTTGCAATCTGAAATTATAAAAACAGCAAGGTAACGAATGATAAAAGTGAGCGTGAACGGTATTGCAATGATAGGAAATAAGGCCTAGGGTTCATACTTTCGCTAGTGCAAGTTCCCTCAACAATAATAGCATAATTGTATCACATAACTATCCCTCAACATGCAACAAAGAGTCACTCCAAAATCACTAATAGCGGAGAACAAACGAAGAGATTATGGTAGGGTACGAAACCACCTCAAAGTTATTCTTTCCAATCAATCCGTTGGGCTATTCCTATAAGTGTCACAAACAGCCCTAGAGTTCGTACTAGAATAACACCTTAAGACACAAATCAACCAAAACCCTAATGTCACCTAGGTACTCCAATGTCACCTCAAGTATCCGTGGGTATGATTATACGATATGCGTCA
The DNA here is from genome assembly GCF_002162155.2 of Triticum dicoccoides. Classification (NCBI taxonomy): domain Eukaryota; kingdom Viridiplantae; phylum Streptophyta; class Magnoliopsida; order Poales; family Poaceae; genus Triticum; species Triticum dicoccoides. Next base: position 408,495,063 of record NC_041390.1, on the reverse strand, counting down.
CACAATCTCAGATTCATCTATTCAACCAACACAAAGGACCTCAAAGAGTGCCCCAAAGTTCCTACCAGAGAATCACCACGAAAACGTGTGCCAACCCCTATGCATAGGTTCATGGGCGGAACCCGCAAGTTGATCACCAAAACATACATCAAGTGAATCACGTGGTATCCCATTGTCACCACAGATACGCACGACAAGACATACATCAAGTGTTCTCAAATCTTTAAAGACTCAATCCGATAAGATAACTCCAAAGGGGAAACTCAATTCATTACAAGAGAGTAGAGGGGGGAAGAAACATCATAGGATCCAAATATAATAGCAAAGCTCGCGATACATCAAGATCGTATCACCTCAAGAAAATGAGAGAGAGAGATCAAACACATAGCTACTGGTACATACCCTCAGCCCCGAGGGAGAACTACTCCCTCCTCGTCATGGAGAGCACCGGAATGATCGAGATGCCACCGGAGAAGGACTGCGCCCTCCGGCAGGGTGCCGGAATGGGTCTAGATTGGTTTTCGGTGGCTACGGAGGCTTCTGGTAGCGGAACTCCCGATCTATTGTGCTCTCGGAAGTTTTTAGGGTATATGGAGATATATAGGCAGAAGAAGTACGTGAGGGGGGCCACGAGGGGCTCACGAGGGTGGAGGGCGTGCCCAGGGGGGTGGGCGCGCCCCCTTGCCTCGTGACCTCCTCGCAGATCCCCCGACGTGCACTCCAAGTCTTCTGGGCTTCTTTCCTTCCAAAAATGAGTTCCGTGAAGTTTCAGGTCAATTGGAATCCGTTTGATTTTCCTTTTCTTCGGAACCCTAAAACAGGGTAAAAACAGAAACTAGCACTGGGCTCTGGGTTAATAGGTTAACCCAAAAAATGATATAGAAGTGTATAATAAAGCCCATAAACATTCAAAACAGTAAATAATATAACATAGAGCAATCAAAAATTATAGATATGTTGGAGACGTATCAGCATCCCCAAGCTTAATTCCTGCTCATCCTCGAGTAGGTAAATGATAAAAACAGAATTTTTGATGCGGAGTGCTACTTGGCATAATTTCAATGTGATTCTTCTTAATTGTGGTATGAATATTCAGATCCATAAGATTCAAGACAAAAGTTCATATTGACATAAAAATGATAATACTTCAAGCATACTAACTAAGCATTTATGTCTTCTCAAAATAACATGGCCAAAGAAAGTTCATCCCTACAAAATCATATAGTTTAGTCATGTTTCATTTTCTTCACACAAGAATGCTATCATCATGCACAACCCCGATGACAAGACAAGCAATTGTTTCATACCTTAATAATTTCAAACTCATAAACTTTCACGCAATACATGAGCGTGAGCCATGGATATAGCACTATGGGTGGAATAGAATATAATGATGGGGGTTATGTGGAGAAGACAAAAAGGAGAAAGTCTCACATCAACGAGGCTAATCAATGGGCTATGGAGATGCCCACCGATGGATGTTAATGCAAGGAGTAGGGATTGCCATGCAACGGATGCACTAGAGCTATAAATGTATGAAAGCTCAACAAAAGAAACTAGCGGGTGTGCATCCAACTTGCTTGCTCATGAAGACCTAGGGCACTTGAGGAGGCCCATTATTGGAATATACAGGCCAAGTTCTATAATGAAAAATTCCCACTAGTATATGAAAGTGATAACATGAGAGACTCTCTATCATAAAGATTATGGTGCTACTTTGAAGCACAAGTGTGGAAAAAGGATAGTAGCATTGTCCCTTTTTTATTTTTTTATTTGGCCTTTATATTTTTTGGCCTTTTTTGGCCTTCCTTTTTTTATTTGGCCTTTCTTTTTTTTCCTTTTTTGGACAATACTCTATGAATGATGATCATCACACTTCTATTTATTTACAACTCAATGATTACAACCCGATACTAGAACAAAGTATGACTCTATATGGATGCCTCCGGCGGTGTACCGGGATATGCAATGAATCAAGAGTGACAAGTATGAAAGAATTATGAACGGTGGCTTTGCCACAAATACTATGTCAACTACATGATCATGCTAGCAATATGACAATGATGAACGTGTCATGATGAACGGAATGATGGAAAGTTGCATGGCAATATATCTCGGAATGGCTATGGAAATGCCATAATAGGTAGGTATGGTGGCTATTTTGAGGAAGATATAAGGAGGTTTATGTGTGATAGAGCATATCATATCACGGGGTTTGGATGCACCGGCGAAGTTTGCACCAACTCTCAATGTGAGAAAGGGCAATGCACGGTATCGAAGAGGCTAGCAAGGATGGAAGGGTGAGAGTGCGTATAATCCATGGACTCAACATTAGTCATAAAGAACTCACATACTTATTGCAAAAATCCACAAGTCATCAAAAACCTCGGTACTACGCGCATGCCCCTAGGGGGATAGATTGGTAGGAAAAGACCATCGCTCGTCCCCGACCGCCACTCATAAGGAGGACAATCAAATAACACCTCATGTTTCAAATTTGTTACACAACGTTTACCATACATGCATTCTACGGGACTTGCAAACTTCAACACAAGCATTTCTCAAATTCACAACTACTCAACTAGCATGACTTTGATATTATTACCTCCATATCTCAAAACAATCATCAAGCATCAAACTTCTCTTAGTATTCAATACTCTATATGAAAGTTTTTACTATTCTTGGATGCCTAGCATATTAGGATTATTTAAGAAAATTACCATGCTATTTAAGACTCTCAAAATAATCTAAGTGAATCATGAGAGTTCATCTATTTCTTCAAAATAAAACTACCACCATGCTCTAAAAAAATATAAGTGAAGCACTAGAGCAAATGACAAACTACTCCGAAAGATATAAGTGAAGATCAATGGGTAGTCAAATAATTATGCAACTATATGAAGACTCTCTAACATTAAAGAATTTAAGATCTTGGTATTTTATTCAAACAGCAAGCAAAACTAAATAAAATGATATTCTAAGGATGGCAAACATCATGTGAAGAAGCAAAAACTTAGGATCAACCTAAACTAACCGATAGTTGTTGAAGAAGAAAGGTGGGATGCCAACCGGGGCATCCCCAAGCTTAGATGCTTGAGACTTCTTGAAATATCATCTTGGTGTGTCTTGGTCATCCCAAAGCTTGAGCTTTTGTGTCTCCTTAATTCCTCTCATATCACGGTCTCCCTAAATCTCAAAAGCTTCATCCACACAAAACTCAACAAGGACTCGTGAGATAAGTTAGTATAAACCATTGCCAAAAACCTTATCATACTCTACTGTAGAAAATCACTAAAATTATTATTCAACATTGCATACTAAATGCCTCTGCATATTTAATATTCCTATCCTCAAATAGAATCATTAAAGAAGCAAACAAATGCAAACAATGCAAACATAACAGCAATCTGCCTAAACAGGATAGTCTGTAAAGAATGCAGCAACATCCATACTTACCTAGCTCCAAAAATTATGAAATAAAATTCCCACTGTTATAAATTTATCAGATCTTAATATGAAAAAGGTTTCAACATTTTATCACATTCTTACTTTTCTAAGGAATTATTGCAACAGCGGTAAACTTTCTGTTTTCAAACAGCAACATGTATACTTGTAACATAGGCATAGTAAAGGCTATCAATGCCACTTTTATTGAAATAAAAGATGCAAAACATTATTATAAATAAAAGCAAGCAAATACTAACAAAATAAATTGACTCTCCAAGCAAAACACTTATCATGTGGTGAATAAAAATATAGCTCCAAGTAAAGTTACCGATGAACGAAGACGAAAGAGGGGATGCCTTCCGGGGCATCCCCAAGCGTAGGCTCTTGGTTGTCCTTGAATAGTACCTTGGGGTGCCTTGGGCATCCCCAAGCTTAGTCTCTTTCCACTCCTTATTCCATAGTCCATCGAATCCTTACCCAAAACTTGAAAACTTCACAACACAAAACTTAACAGAAAACTTGTAAGCTCCGTTAGTATGATAAAGCAAATCACCATCATAAGGTACTGTAATGAACTCATTCTAAATTCATATTGGTGTAATATCTACTATATTCCAACTTCTCTATGGTTTATAAACTATTTGAATAGCCATAGATTCAACAAAATAAGCAAACAACACACGAAAAACAGAATCTGTCAAAAACAGAACAGTCTGTAGTAATCTGGATCAAACGTATACTTCTGGAACTCATAAAATTCTCAAATAAATTGCTGGACCTGAGGAATTTATCTATTAATCATGTGCAAAAATAATTAACTAAATAGCACTTTCCAAATAAAAATTGCAGCAATTCTCGTGAGCGCTAAAGTTTCTGTTTTTACAGCATGATCAACAAGACTTTCCCAAAGTCTTCCCAAAGGTTCTACTTGGCACAAACACTAATTAAAAGCATAGAACCACATATAAACAGAGGATAGATGAATTATTTATTACTAAACAGGAACAAAAAGCAAGGAACAAAAATAAAATTGGTTGCCTCCCAACAAGCGCTATCGTTTAACGCCCCTAGCTAGGCATGATGATTTCAATGATGCTCACATAAAAGATAAGAATTGTAACATAAAGGGAGCATCATGAGGAATATGACTAGCACATTTAAGTCTAACATACTTCCTATGCATAGGGATTTTGTGAGCAAACAACTTGTGGGAACAATAATCAACTAGCATAGGAGGGTAAAACAAGCATAACTTTAAGATTTTAAGCACATAGAGAGGAAACTTGATATTATTGCAATTCCTACAAGCATATGTTCCTCCCACATAATAATTTTCAGAAGCATCATGAATGAATTCAACAATATAACTGTCACATAAAGCATTCTTTTCATGATCTACAAGCATAGAAAATTTACTACTCTCCACATAAGCAAAATTCTTCTCATGAATAGTAGTGGGAGCAAACTCAACAAAATAACTATCATGTGATTGAAAATTAAGATCAAGATGACAAGTTTCATGGTTATCATTATTGTTTAAATCATACATGGCATCACAATAATCATCATAGATAGGAGGCATGCTTTCATCATAATAAATTTGCTCATCAAAACTTGGGGGACAAAAAATATCAACTTCATCAAACATAGCTTCCCCAAGCTTGTGGCTTTGCATATCATTAGCATCATGGATATTCAAGGAATTCATACTAACAACATTGCAATCATGCTCATCATTCAAATATTTAGTGCCAAACATTTTATAGATTTCTTCTTCTAGCACTTGAGCACAATTATCCTTTCCATCATACTCACGAAAGATATTAAAAAGGTGAAGCGTATGAGACAAACTCAATTCCATTTTTTATAGTTTTCTTTTATAAACTAAACTAGTGATAAAACAAGAAACTAAAAGACTCGATTGCAAGATCTAAAGATATACCTTCAAGCACTCACCTCCCCAGCAACGGCTCCAGAAAAGAGCTTGATGTCTACTACACAACCTTCTTCTTGTAGACGTTGTTGGGCCTCCAAGTGCAGAGGTTTGTAGGACAGTAGCAAATTCCCCTCAAGTGGATGACCTAAGGTTTATCAATCCGTAGGAGGCGTAGGATGAAGATGGTCTCTCTTAAGTAACCCTGCAACCAAATAACAAAGAGTTTCTTGTGTCCCCAACACACCCAATACAATGGTAAATTGTATAGGTGCACTAGTTCGGCGAAGAGATGGTGATACAAGTGGTATATGGATAGTAGATAAAGGTATTTGTAATCTGAAATTATAAAAACAGCAAGGTAACGAATGATAAAAGTGAGCGTAAACGGTATTGCAATGATAGGAAATAAGGCCTAGGGTTCATACTTTCGGAAGTGCAAGTTCCCTCAACAATAATAGCATAATTGGATCACATAACTATCCCTCAACATGCAACAAAGAGTCAGTCCAAAGTCACTAATAGCGGAGACCAAATGAAGAGATTGTGGTAGGGTATGAAACCACCTCAAAGTTATTCTTTCATGTCAATCAGTTGGGCTATTCCTATAAGTGTCACAAACAGCCCTAGAGTTCGTACTAGAATAACACCTTAAGACACAAATCAACCAAAACCCTAATGTCACCTAGGTACTCCAATGTCACCTCAAGTATCCGTGGGTATGATTATATGATATGCATCACACAATCTCAGATTCATCTATTCAACCAACACAAAGGACCTCAAAGAGTGCCCCCAAAGTTCCTACCGGAGAATCACGACAAAAACGTGTGCCAACCCCTATGCATAGGTTCATGGGCGGAACCCACAAGTTGATCACCAAAACATACATCAAGTGAATCACGTGGTATCCCATTGTCACCACAGATACGCACGGCAAGACATACATCAAGTGTTCTCAAATCTTTAAAGACTCAATCCGATAAGATAACTCCAAAGGGGAAACTCAATTCATTACAAGAGAGTAAAGGGGGGAAGAAACATCATAGGATCCAAATATAATAGCAAAGCTCGCGATACATCAAGATCGTATCACCTCAAGAAAATGAGAGAGAGAGATCAAACACATAGCTACTGGTACATACCCTCAGCCCCGAGGGAGAACTACTCCCTCCTCGTCATGGAGAGCACCAGAATGATCAAGATGGCCACCGGAGAAGGACTGCCCCCTCCGGCAGGGTGCCGGAACGGGTCTAGATTGGTTTTCAGTGGCTACGGAGGCTTCTGGCAGTGGAACTCCCGATCTATTGTGCTCTCGGAAGTTTTTAGGGTATATGGAGATATATAGGCAGAAGAAGTACGTGAGGGGGGCCACGAGGGGCTCACGAGGGTGGAGGGCGTGCCCAGGGGGGTGGGCGCGCCCCCTTGCCTCGTGACCTCCTCGCAGATCCCCCGACATGCACTCCAAGTCTTCTGGGCTTCTTTCCTTCCAAAAATGAGTTCCGTGAAGTTTCAGGTCAATTGGACTCCGTTTGATTTTCCTTTTCTTCAAAACCCTAAAATAGGGTAAAAACAAAAACTGGTACTGGGCTCTGGGTTAATAGGTTAGTCCCAAAAATGATATAAAAGTGTATAATAAAGCCCATAAACGTTCAAAACAGTAAATAATATAGCATGGAGCAATCAAAAATTATAGATACGTTGGGGACGTATCAATAACTCCAATGAATAGATTGATGGGTTGAGAAGAGCTCATGCTCTAAGAAATTGATGGGTTTAACTAATCTCATACTTGACAACTTGCGAATCATGAAACACGAAGGGAAATTGTCAAGAATGACATAACACCACCTCAACAGATAAGGTATAAATAATTCCACTCCGGATTGAGAGATGAAGAATGCTTGAACTCCTCTGAAAAGAATCTCGATGAACACTTCGAGAAGGAATTTAAATCCTTGATGAACCACCATGTAGAACCTCCATGATGAACTCCGGTAATAATAGGATGATCAAACTGAATGAAGGATGAAGAGAAAAAGGTTGAAGCCTTGCAATGATTAGATGGATCTTCATGATGATGAGAGCTTGTAACTCCGGGAAAAAGAGAAGATGAAACAATTGAAAACGAGAATTTTTATGACCCTCCGGAATAAGGAGTTGAATATACTCGATGAAATAAGAATAAGGATTACATTATGCTTATCCTTCATCAATTAAATTGATGACAAGCAACGGATTTGGCATACTACTTATTCTCGTTGAGAAAGATTAAGAAAGATATAGCACAATCTTGAGAAGGTCTACAGCGAACCACCTGTTTGATTGGAAAGAACAAATGAATTGATATGATAACCAAGAAAGAGAACTCTTGAACGAACCACCATAAGAATTGAAAATGAACGAAGAAAAGATAAGGAAACACCGGGATGAATTTGAGAACGAAAGAAGATACTTGAGAGAATTTAGATACATGGGAACGAAGAGATCCCGAGCTGATTAGAGAAATTAGAATGATGCATCGGTAAGATTTGGAGAATGAGAGCTGAAAGCTGGAAATGAATAATTCTGAGATGAAGGCTCAGGGGAATCAAATTGGAAAGACTTCTGAATTACTCCGGATGGGTGAATAGAATTCTCACAATCAAAAACAATTATGAGAGGATGGCAACAAGCTACAACCATGAATATTTGGAAGAACGGGTAAGAATTTAAGAGGAACTCTTCTTCGGTCTTCAAAATTTGAGAATGACGACGAGAAACACCACCTTGAGTTGCTGAGGCACTCCGGAATGGAAATTAGAAAGGTTGAACCAATGATGAAAAGAATGTGAAAGATCTTGGAGAAGCATTTGACTGATGATAACTCATTCTTACGTCAAACTTGGAAAATGAATTTGATAGTAATTCCGAGAAAATTAGAAGAGTCAGGTAATATCCTAGGAAAAGACCTGTGGGTTAGGGCCCACTAAAAAGAAACACCCTTGAATGATTTAAAGAGAGAGATTGCACCAGTTGAATTGAAAGGCTTGAATGAGATAACATCCTCGACAGAGCTTGGACGAAAGCAGAGTGGAAACATGAATCTTCGAGATATCTTGAGCACTCCGGAACAATTGAATAGCGAGAAGTGGATGATTAAGAGGTGCACCGGCATGCGAAGGTATTTGAAACAAGGAAAAGGATATGATCAACAAAGCTTGAATTGGATCCACCGGAGAAGAAAGAGAACGGATGATGAACTTGAGGCTCCGTTAGTATCTTCCTGAGAATCACCGGATAAGAACATTGACGGAAAAGAATGGAGAGGCTTCCCATCAATAAAAGGATACTTGACTAAGATTTGAATCCTTGTAGAAAATGGGTGGGTTGGCAGGAAAACAAAGACAACTTGGGGGCGGATGAAATGAGCACCGTTGAGAGAGCTTAGAATTGAACTTGCGGATGTTGAAAATGATCGGATCGACTTGAAGAGAAACACGCCGGTTGAAAAGGATTGACATGACAATCTCGATTATCATGAAGGATTGGTATTCACATAGGAGTATGAGAACACCGCTGAGGAAAGCTATGGAATCAACACTTGACTTCGAAGCAACTCGAATACCACAATGAAAACAAAACAAAGGATTGGCTTGCAAAATAAGCCGGAACAAACATATGATAGATTCCATATCGTATCATGTGTCTGTTGGAAATATATCCTACGATATACTTCAATTCCCAATTATAAACTCCCGAAACTTTCTGGTTGTGCAATCAGGTGTTGGGGATACAGGGGAAGCATAATATCTCACGCAAACTAAAAATTCCTACATCCAGCTGTATCCATCCTTCAACACATAACCAAGAAACCTTCGGAAATCATTTACCTCAACCTTCTAAAAGCATCCATTATACGAGTTATGGCAATACTCCCGAACTCCCGCCCCAGTACTGGGTGGCACCGAGGTTATCTCACCAACAACTGCATAAAAGAGATTTTCGATGTCGGCGAACTCAGGTATTCCAGAACTGCAACGATAAAATTGTGACGACAACACCTCGGAGCTCAACTCCCCAGGGCACTGCCACAACCCCTAAATGTCAGGAGGCACCAATAACATTGTTCTCATCACAAAACCATTGGAACGATTCCAAGATACCCGCGTGATCCTAAAAAAAATAATGAAATTTGAGGAGAGAAGAGTCAAAACTCTATGTCAGGAGGCCTCTCCAGAGCAACGAAGGGACTGAGGAGTAAAAAGAATCCTACACCCCGAGATATATAATACTATAAGACTCATAACATTTTTCTAGACTCAACAACGCCAGCGATTCGATCAAGCAGGGGGCTCCTAAGTCGGGGAAGGCTCTGATTACCAACTTGTAACACCCACGATGCAGCTATATCTCCCACGTGTCGGAGCACGACTTAGAGGCATAACCGCATAGTAGGCATGTCGCAAGAGGGGTAATCTTTACACATCCCATGTACTGAATAAGATAGAGATACAGAGTTGGCTTACAATCTCCACTTCACACAATACGTAAATATAGCATTACATCATCCAGATACAATCAAGGTCCGACTACGGAACCAAAATAAAGACAACCCCAAATGCATAGATCCCCGATCGCATCGGCTGGGCTCCACTACTGATCAACTAGAACGAAACAACGCAACGAACACGATCTTCATCGAGCTCCCACTCGAGCTGGGTAGCGTCACCTACACTGGTATCAACGGCACCTGCAAGCTGGTTTTGGAAGTATCTGCGAGTCACGAGGACTCAACAATCTCACACCCGCGAGATCAAGACTATTTAAGCTTATGGGTAGGAAAGGGTAGTGAGGAGGAGCTGCAACAAGAACTAGCATGTATGGTGGCTAACATACGCATATGAGAGCGAGAAGAGAAGCAAAGCACGGACGTGAACTAGAAGTGATCAAGAAGTGATCCTGAAACTACTTACTTTCAAGCATAACACAAGAACCGTGTTCACTTCTTGGACTCCGCCGAGAAGAGACCATCACGGCTACACACACGGTTGATGCATTTTAAATTATGTTAAGTGTCAAGTTTTCTACAACTGGATATTAACAAATTCACATCTGCCCATAACCATGGGCACGACTTTCGAAAGTTCAAAACCCTGCAGGGGTGTCCCAACTTAGCCCATCACAAGCTCTCACGGTCAACGAAGGATATTCCTTCTCCCAGGAAGACCCGATCAAACTCGGAATCCCGGTTACAAGACATCTCGACAATGGTAAAACAAGACTAGCAAGACCACCCGTTGTGCCAACAAATCCCGATAGGAGCTTCACATATCTCGTTCTCAGGGCACACCAGATAAGCTAAGTGTACAGGAGACGACGTAACCCATGTTGCCAAGGGATGGCCCTGCATGGTGCTCTAGTTTGGACCAACACTCAGAGGAGCACTGGCCCGGGGGTTTAAATAAAGATGACCCTTGAGTCTGCGGAACCCAAGGGAAAAAGGCTTAGGTGACAAATGGTAAAACCGAGGTTGGGCATTGCTGGAGGAGTGAGGTTGTCCTGGATTAGGGGGTCTCCGGACAGCCGGACTATCTCCATTGGCCGGACTGCTAGACTATGAAGATACAAGATTGAAGACTTCGTCTCGTGTCCGGATGGGACTCTACTTGGCGTGGAAGGCAAGCTAGGCAATACATATATGGATATCTCCTCCTTTGTAACCGACCTTGTGTAACCCTAACCCTCTCCGGTGTCTGTATAAACCAAAGGGTTTTAGTCCGTAGGACAACAATCACAACATACAATCATACCATAGGCTAGCTCCCAGGGTTTAGCCTCTTTGATCTCGTGGTAGATCTACTCTTGTAACACCCATATCATCAATATTAATCAAGCAGGACGTAGGGTTTTACCTCCATCAAGAGGGCCCGAACCTGGGTAAAACTTCGTGTCCCTTGCCTCCTGTTACCATCCTGCCTAGACGCACAGTTCGGGACCCCCTACCCGAGATCCGCCGGTTTTGACACCGACATTGGTGCTTTCATTGAGAGTTCCTCTGTGTCGTCGCCGTTGGGCTTGATGGCTCCTACTATCATCGATAGCGATGCGGTCCAGGGTGAGACTTTTCTCCCTAGACAGATCTTCGTATTAGGCGGCTTTGCACTGCAGGACAATTCACTTGGCCATCTGGAGCAGATTGAAAGCTACGCCCCTGGCCATCAGGTCAGATTTGGAAGTTTGAATTACACGGCCAACATCCGTGGGGACTTGATCTTCGACGGATTCGAGCCACAGCCGGGCGCGCCGCACTGTCGCGATGGGTATGACCTAGCTCAGCTCCGACCCTTAGCTCGGAGCCAGCTGCGCCAATCGAGGACGGGTGGTTGGACACCGCCTCAGCGGTTGCAGTCTCGATGGCGATCGAGCTAAACACCAGCATAATCCTCTGCGCAGCCCGTGACTCCAAGGTGTCGGACTCTCTTCCGGACCCCGAATCATCCGTGCCCCTGCCAATCAAATCTGATTGGGCGCCGATCATGGAATTCACCGTGCAGATATCTTTCAGCACTCGCCCTTCAGCGACATTCTGAATTCACTAAGGTCTCTCTCTTTGTCAGGAGAACCCTGGCCGGATTATGGCCAACAGGATTGGGATGCGGACGACGAAGAAATTCGACGCCCTCCCACCACCCACTTTGTAGCCACTGTCGATGATTTAACCGACATGCTCAACTTCGACCCCGAAGACATCGATGGTATGGACGACGATGTAGGAGACGAACATGAACCAGCACCTATAGGGCACTGGAAAGCCACCTCGTCGTATGACATATACATGGTTGATACACCCAATGAAGGCAACGGCGACGAGATGGCGGAGGATGACCCCTCCAAGAAGCAACCCAAGCGCCAACGTCAGCGGCGCCGCTCTAAGTCCCGCCAAAGCAAAAGTGGTGATACCCGCACAGGAGATAATAACACTCCGGATAGCACCAAAGACAACAACAATCCCCTCCAGCAAGATTTAGAGCAGGAGGATGAAGGAGCCAGCTCTCCTAAGAGATCGGCTAGCGGAGAGGAGGAGGATGACAATTACATGCCCCCCTCCAAAGATGAGGAAAGCCTCGGCGACGATGAATTCGCCGTACCAGAGGATTCCGTCGAACAAGAGCGCTTCAAGCGCAGGCTTATGGACACGACAAATAGCCTGAAGAAAAAGCAGCAGTAGCTTCAAGCTGATCAAGATCTGCTAGCTGACAAATGGACTGAAGTCCTCGCGGCCGAGGAATATAAACTCGAGCGTCCCTCCAAGAGTTACCCAAGGCGCAGGTTACTACCTCGACTAGAGGATGAAGCGTATGATACGGCTGATCGGCCACCTCGTGGCCGCGATAGAGAGGCATTCCAGCCAAAAGCTCAGCCTCCACCCCAACGCCATCCAAATAAAAAGGCATGGGGAGATACGCCAGACCTGCGAGACGTATTGGAGGACAAAGCAAATCATTCAAGATTGATCTACGGATCACGAGGGCGCACCACTCTACGAGACGGTAAACGTCACGCCGGATACAGTAAAAGGAAATCCGGCCGGGCCGAACACAGTGCGCAGGACCCATACGAGCTGTGTCACGATATAGCCCAATACAGAGGCGCCGCACACCCCTTATGCTTCACAGACGAAGTAATGGAACATCAATTCCCAGAAGGTTTCAAACCTGTATACATTGAATCATACGACAGCACAACAGATCCCGCAGTATGGATTGAGGACTTCCTCCTCCACATCCACATGGCCCGCGGTGATGACTTACATGCCATCAAATACCTCCCACTAAAACTCGAAGGACCAGCGCGGCATTGGCTTAATAGCTTGCCAGCGGACTCCATTAGCTGTTGGGAAGATCTGGAAGCCGCATTCCTCGACAACTTTCAGGGCACTTATCTGCGACCACCAGACACCGATGACTTGAACCACATAATTCAGCAGCCAGAAGAGTCGGCCAGGCAATTCTGGACTCGGTTCCTTACAAAGAAAAATCAAATCGTCGACTGTCCGGATGTGGAGGCCTTAGCGGTTTTCAAGCACAACATCCGAGACGAGTGGCTAGCCCGACACCTTGGTCAGGAAAAGCCGAAACCTATGGCAGCTCTCACGACGCTCCTGACCCGCTTTTGTGTGGGAGAAGACAGTTGGTTGGCTCGCAGTAATAACATATCAAAGAACCATGGTACCTCAGATACCAAGGACGGCAATAGCAGGTCACGTCGCAACAAGCATAAGCGCCGCATTAACAGCAGAAGTACTAAGGATACGACAGTCAATGCCGGATTCAAAGGCTCTAAACCCGGTCAGCGGAAAAAGCCATTCAAACAAAGTATGCCGGGTCCGTCCAGCTTGGACCATATACTCGATCGGTCGTGTCAAATACACGGCACCCCAGACAAGCCAGCCAATCACACCAACAAGGATTGTTGGGTGTTCAAGCAGGCCGGCAAGTTAATTGCCGAAAACAAGGACAAAGGGCCGCATAGCGATGATGAGGAAGAACCCCGGCAGCCGCACACTGGAGGACAGAAGAGGTTTCCCCCGCAAGTGCAGATGATGAACATGATATACGCAACCCATATCCCCAAGAGGGAGCGGAAGCATGCGCTCAGGGACGTATATGCGTTGGAGCCAGTCGCCCCAAAGTTCAACCCTTGGTCCTCCTGTCCGATCACCTTCGATCGCAGGGACCACCCCACTAGTATCCGTCATGGCGGATTCGCCGCACTGGTCCTAGACCCAATCATTGACGGATTTCACCTCACTCGAGTCCTTATGGATGGCGGCAGCATCCTGAACCTGCTTTATCAGGACACAGTGCACAAAATGGGTATAGACCCCTCAAGGATCAAACCCACAAAAACGACCTTTAAAGGCGTCATTCCAGGCATAGAGGCCCACTGCACAGGCTCAATTACACTGAAAGTGGTCTTCGGAATCCCGGATAACTTCCGAAGCGAAGAGTTAATCTTCGATATAGTCCCATTTCGCAGTGGTTATCACGCGCTGCTCGGACGGACCACATTCGCTAGATTGAATGCGGTACCACATTATGCATACCTCAAGCTCAAGATGCCAGGACCTCGCGGAGTTATTACAGTCAATGGAAACACAGAGCGCTCTCTCCGAACAGAGGAGCACACCTCGGCCCTTGCAGCAGAAGTGCAAAGCAGCCTCTCAAGGCAATCTACCAGTTCGGCGTTTCAAAACCCGGACACCTTCAAGCGCGCTCGGGGCAATCGGCAGACAGACCGCCTGGCGCGATCTGAGCTCGTGTAGCAATACGACGGCCACCCCAATCCCAGCCCAACGGCATTATTCGTGCCACGTGTACATAATTACGCATTAAAAATACCATGGGCACAGGTGGGGAGGGGGGGGCACAACTGCGGCACGCCCCAAAACGTGGCCTAAACCGCACTAGGGGCTTCCCGTTTGGTTATTTTTCTTTTTCTTTTAGGACTTTAATCTCTGGAAACACTGTCCGGCAGCTCCATTGTCGAACACATGATACAGCAACCAAGGAGGCAGACAACTACGTCATACAACGGAATTCCCAGGTTGATTACAGATTTCATATCATTCCTCAGCTCGCCCTTGGAAGGGACATAGTCCTACTCTTTTGCTTACTGTATCAATCTGCTTTAATGCAATTTTTTAATAAACAATGCATGACATTA
Source organism: Triticum dicoccoides (assembly GCF_002162155.2). NCBI lineage: Eukaryota > Viridiplantae > Streptophyta > Magnoliopsida > Poales > Poaceae > Triticum > Triticum dicoccoides. Next base: position 408,479,974 of record NC_041390.1, on the reverse strand, counting down.
CGACTATTATTGCATTTTTGTTATATATATATATCTATGCGTTCATTAACGACGCCTTGCAACCGTACACTCTGGTACGGCCAATGCACCAGGGGCTTACGTACCCGCAATATGGTGTGAAAAGTCCGAACACTTTCACAAGTGCGGCACCCCGAACTTATAGCATTATATGCATCAGCTCCGAATCATGTCTTTGGTCAAATGTTGGGTTTTCCCGGCTCCTATGTTTTGGTACCTTACGTTCCGCTCTATCGGCTAAGGTAGCGCTAGGAGAACTACTGCGATTGTGCCCCGGTTCTGCCGGGCTGAGCACCTCAGTAGAGAAAGCTATAACTAACTTTCATGATAAGGCGCGAGACAGGTCGCTGTTCGGCAAGGTTTTTCGAGTCCTTAAAGACTTATGCCGCTTAGGGCGAGGGGCCGGCTATGCCCGGCTTAAAGGCATGTATCGCACCCCGAATTCGGCCTTCCGAACACCAGGGGCTTCGCTGAAATTTAAAATTATAGAATTCTATGGCTAAGTGAGAGTGATAAAGCAATATTAGTCTGGTTGCCTTGTTCGTTGTGCTGAGCACCTCCCTCGAAGGACCCAAATATGGGAACAAGAGTGCTCAGGTTTATCCCGAACACCCCAGCACTAGCGGCATGGGGGCAGAAGCCGAGGACTAGCCATCTCTCAGATTGGATAAACAGCCAAACAGAAGGTAATATTTTAAATTCAAACAAGCGTTGCATGGTGCATATGAAACAAGTTTTCACACATACATGACAAAACGAGCAAGTCTCATTCAAATATTACATTTTGTGAACACTCATCCGCGATAAGACGGGCACCCGGCAGAACGCCCTCGTAGTACATCTCGGGGTGGCGGTGCTCCTTGCCCTCCAGTGGCCCCTCCTTGATTAGCTTCACGGCGTCTAGCTTGACCCACTACATTTTTACACGGGCGAAAGCCCAGCGTGCACCTTCTATGCAGACGAATCGCTTGACGACCTCCAGCCGAGGGCAGGCATCCACAAGCCACCTCACCAGGCCGAACAAGCTGTTCGGAAGGGCGTCGCCAGGCCACAACCGGACTATGAAGCCCTTCATGGCCTGATTGGCCGCCTTATGTAGCTCGGCCATCTGCTTCAGCTGGTCGCTCATTGGCACCGGATGTTTGGCCTCAGCATACTGAGACCAGAACAGCTTCTCCGTCGAGCTTCCGTCCTCAGCCTGGTAGAATAGTGCGACATCGTACACACTGCGGGGCAAATCTACGAGTGCTCCTGAAGAGCTCCAGATTCGGGTAAGTAATCGGTAATTCACCTTTACATGCTTTCTTTGCAAATAGAAAGCCTTACCCGCCGCTATCTTCTTCATCTCGTCGATCTCCTGAAGGGCCTTCTGGGCCTCGGCCTTGGCACTCTTCGCGCTCTCACGGATCGTAGCAAGCTCAGACTCTCGCGTCTTCAAGTTAAGCTCCAACGCCTCGTGCTTCATCACGAGAGCCTGGAGCTCTTGCTGCACCTCGCCCATCCGAGCCTCGTGCCTCTCTCGCTCGATGCACTCCTTGGCCGCTGTATCTTCGGCCTTGGTCAGCGCTTGCTTCAGGGTCGCCACCTCGGTCGTGGCCCCTGGCAAAACATACAATGATCCTGTCATTTTGCAATCGCGTCCTTTTTTATGTACATATATCTATAGATGGGGTATTACTTACCTTCGTTCTCCTCGAGCTGCCTCTTGACAAGGCCGAGCTCTTTCTTGGACCCATCGAGGTCCTACTTCAGTACGGCGACCCCCGCAGTTAGTGCGGTGGACGCCAGCAGAGAAGCCTACATATGCATATTGACATACTTATATTAGACTCCTGCGATATTATTTGATCCTCTGTTCGGCTTTTCTTTGCGAACACCGAACAAAGCATCAGGGGCTACTGTCTATGCGGTAATACTTCTACTACATTTTAAAACACTTACCTCGAAGCCTGTTAGAAGGCTAGTATAGGCTTCAGTCAATCCCCTCTTGGCGGACTGAACCTTCTGGATCAGTGCACTCATGATAGTGCGGTGCTCCTCCTCGATGGAAGCGCTGCGAAGCGCTTCCAGCATAGTGTCCGGCGCCTCTGGATGGACGGAGGTCACCGGAACAGGTGTCTAACCCCCCTTAGAAGGGGACCGCCTGCCCGAGCTCGGAACCGTTGGAGGGTCCGGCGCGGTGTTCGGCTGAGGGCCGAACTCGGAGCTCTCGGGGACCCCGTCCCCTCGGCTCCCGGAGTCCGGAAGGTCGTCTTGAGGCGCCTCCGGGACTGTCCCCCTCGATCCGGTGCCTCTTGAGATAGCACCTTGGCGTTGTCGGCTAGATGAGGGGAGGTGGCGATCGGGACTGGATCGCTATCCATGTCCGACGAGCCTAGGGAGCCGTCCGAGGATACCTCGATATTGGCTCGGGGCGGCCTGCACAATTGAGTTCGGCATTAGGGAAAGTAATGCGACAAAGGAATCCTATGGGTTACTTTGGTATCCGAAAACTTACGATCTCCCCTAGGGCTTGGCCCTGGGCAACCACTCGTCTTCACTTTTGTCGGCGGCGGTGGAGCTGTCCGGAAGGAGCGTCCTTCCCTTCTTGGACTCTCTGGCCTCCCCAGTTGGGGCGGCCTTCCTTTTCTTGTCTCCCCCAGTCGGTGGGGGAGCCTCTTCTTCCTCTTCCTCGTCTTCGGGGGAAGAGTGTGCCGCAGAGTCATCGGACGGTGAGTCTGATGACGCCTGGCGTCGGGAACTCTTTCGAGCTCCCTTGGCCTTCTTGGTCTTCTTCGGCACCTTATAAGGGGCTGGAGTCAACATCTTCGCCAGAAGGGCGTCCGCAGGGCCTTCGGGCAAGGGTGCTGGACAGTCGATTTGTCCGGCCATCTTCTGCCAGTCCTGTTAACGGCACGGGAGTTTAGATCTCGCATAGAGTCAATCTATATAGAAAACAAGTATCCTGTGAAAGGTAAAACAGCTTACCGCACTGGCTTGGCGCTTTGCGCTGAATCCGCGATCCTCAGTAATGGGGGGAGGGACCGCGGCGCCCTTGAACAGCACCCTCCAGGCATCTTCATGAGCTGTGTCGAAGAGCCTGTTCAGAGTTCGGTGCTGCGCCGGGTTGAACTCCCACAAGGTGAACTCCCGTTGTTGGCACGGGAGTATCCGGCGGATGAGCATGACCTGGACTATGTTGACAAGCTTTAGCTTCTTGTCCACCATGTTTTGAATACACGTCTGGAGTCCGGTCAGCTCTTTTGAATTACCCCAGGACAGGCCCTTCTCTTTCCAGGAGGTGAGCCGCATGGGGATGCCAGATCGGAACTCGGGGGGCGCTACCCATGCAGGGTCGCGCGGCTCGGTGATATAGAACCACCCCGATTGCCACCCCTTTATGATATCCACGAAGGAGCCCTCGAGCCATGTGATGTTGGGCATCTTGCCCACCATGGCGCCTCCGCACTCTTCCTGGCGGCCGCTCACTATCTTCGGCTTGACGTTGAAGGTCTTCAGCCATAAGCCGAAGTGGGGCTTGATGCTGAGGAAGGCCTCACACACGACGATAAACGCCGAGATGTTGAGGATAAAGTTTGGGGCCAGATCATGGAAATCCAGGCCGTAATAAAACATGAGCCCCTAGACGAAGGGATGGAGAGGGAATCCCAGTACGCAGAGGAAATGGGTGAGGAATACCACCCTCCCATAGGGCCTGGGGGTGGGGATGAGCTTCCCCTCATCTGGGAGCCGGTGCGCGATGTCGTCGGGCAGATATCCGACTCTCCTCAGTTTCTTGACGTCTCCCTCCGTGACGGAGGAGACCATCCACTTGCCTCCCGCTCCGGACATGGTTGGAGAAGGTTGAGATGGAAGTGAGAGCTTGGGCGCTAGAGCTCGAGTGTGCGGGAGCGGATAAGCAGAGGAGGAAGAAGATGTGGATAGAAAGGTGAATCCTTATCCTTTATATGGGCGGACAAAATTAAGCGTCCCCACTTGCCTGATAAAACTCGCTTATCCCCCAAGCGCCGCAATTGATGCCGCGGTTGGGTTACCCACGCCCGTATTGATGAGAATCCCGTAATAAGGGGACACGATCTCTTCTTTGACAAGACGTGTCAAAAAACTGCCTCATGTTATGTGCGGGGCTGGTTAAAAGAAACGGTTCGAATAATCACCAGGCCATGACGTAACGTCATGCTGCCGAAACAAGCTAGCAAATTAGATCTGCAAAAACATTATTCTCTCTACGGTGGAATGTGGAACTTATTTTGCAGGGTCGGACACTATCCTCGTATTCAAATTCTTCTGTGATGTATTCGGAGAAGGAACCCGCCTTGCAATGCCGAAGACAACTACGCGCCGGATTCATCGTCATTGAAGCCTGGTTCAGGGGCTACTGAGGGAGTCCTGGATTAGGGGGTCTCCGGACAGCCGGACTATCTCCATTGGCCGGACTGTTAGACTATGAAGATACAAGATTGAAGACTTCGTCTCGTGTCCGGATGGGACTCTACTTGGCGTGGAAGGCAAGCTAGGCAATATGTATATGGATATCTCCTCCTTTGTAACCGACCTTGTGTAACCCTAACCCTCTGTGGTGTCTATATAAACCAAAGGGTTTTAGTCCGTAGGACAACAACCACAACATACAATCATACCATAGGCTAGCTCCCAGGGTTTAGCCTCTTTGATCTCGTGGTAGATCTACTCTTGTAACACCCATATCATCAATATTAATCAAGCAGGACGTAGGGTTTTACCTCCATTAAGAGGGCCCGAACCTGGGTAAAACTTCGTGTCCCTTGCCTCCTGTTACCATCCGGCCTAGACGCACAGTTCGGGACCCCCTACCCGAGATCCGCCGATTTTGACACCGACAAGGAGTTTTATTAAAGGCGAACTGTCAAGGGGTTCCCATTATAACCCAACCCCGTAAGGAACGCAAAATCAAGTACATAACACCGGTATGACGGAAACTAGGGCGGCAAGAGTGGAACAAAACACCAGGCATAAGGCCGAGCCTTCCACCCTTTACCAAGTATATAGATGCATTAAAGTAAATAATATATAGTAATGATGCCCCAACAATATCCATGTTCCAACATGGAACAAACTTCATCTTCACCTGCAACTAGCAATGCTATAAGAGGGTTGAGCAAAGCGGTAACATAGCCAAACAATGGTTTGCTAGGCAAGGTGGGTTAGAGGCTTGACATTGCAATATGGGAGGCATGATATAGAAAGTGGTAGGTATCGCGGCATAGCAATAGAGCGAACAACTAGCAAGCAAAGATATAAGTGATTTTGAGGGTATGGTCATCTTGCCTGAGATCCCGCAAGAAAGAAGAATGAGTCCATGAAGAAGACAAACGGACGTAGTCGAACGAATCCTCATAAATGCGACATTATCGGAACTAACCCGAAGAAGCAACACCGGAAAGAAGCAAACAACATAGTAAACAACCATCACATAATCATGGCATGATGCTCAATCAAGTATGATGCATGTCCGGTTTAATGAAGCATGGCATGGCAAAGTGCACAAGCAATCCTACAAATTAAGTGGAGCTCAATATGCAACTCCATTGCATATTGACGAAACACCACGTGACTTATTTAGTTCGAACTTCTTTATGTACCGAACAATATTAAATGTTGTTAAACATGGCAAGAGGGTGAAGCATATGAAAAACTACCTATCTAGACAAGTTTAAATGAGGCCGGAACAACAAGCAACAAGTCCGGAAAAATCCTCATGTGCAATTTATGGATTTGGTACTGTTCTGCCCTAAACCATATTTTAGAGTTGTTGCACATGCAAAGTGATTCCACCATGTTAAACTAGGCATTTTTCTACCCCATTTACATATAAAGTTTGTTAAGTTTGGAGCTACGGTTATTTAGTTATGAATTAAATCATTTTAGCATGCTATATGAACAAAACTACACAAACATCATTTTATACATTTTAAACATAGATGAAAGTTTGATATTATTAAACTAGACTAAATTCTAGACATTTTACATATAAAGTTTGTTTTAATCCGATGCACGGTTAATTAGTTAGGATATGCATGAAGTGCAAGGGTGTTTCTGCAAAACTGGCAGTCTCTGGATAAATAGGAAATTCGTAGATCTGGAAAAAAACATGAGCGGGCCAAATCTGGCAGGCTGGCCCAACATGAGAAAAGAAAAAAGGTGGGGCGCAGGGCAGCTCACCCATGGGCCAAGCCCAGCTAGCGAAGAGGGTGGCCAGCAGGGGAAGCGGTTGAGCTGCAGCGCCTTGTTGGGACTTGACGAGGCCCATGCGATGCGAGCGAGAGAGAGGGTCGAGCGGCTGCTTGGGACGAGGGAGATCCTGCTGCTCGACACCAACAGAGGCAGCATCAACAGTTCATGGCGATGCAGAAGATGGCCAGAGGCAAGATGCAAGGGCAGGGGACCAGCGGGCGCGGCGGATCCGACCAGTCCGAGGGTCAGGGAGGCGATTCCCGACAACGAGGAACTCCGGTGGGACGGACTTGGCAGGGCGACGTCTCTCGAGTGGAGACGGAGCTTGACAGCGGCGGGGTTCATCGGTCTCAGGGCGTCCACGGCGGCGCGAGTGAGACCTAGGACGAGAGCAGGGTCACAAGACCCGGTCGGTGGAGACCTTGAAGCTCCGTGGGCGGCGGCGGAGCTCCTTGGATGGCAGCGAGGTCAGGTGTCCATGGCGGCGCGGCTCTTACGTAGAGAGAGGTCAGGGAAGGGGAGGAGAGAACGAGAAGGGAAATAGAGGAGGGGAGCGACAGCCAGGTCCATCCTGGTCGTGTCCTCGTCGGCCGGCAGGGTGGAGCTCCGGCGGTGGTTGTCCTCGGCCAGGCAGGAGGCAGGAGCCAGGGTGCGCGGGGGAGGTGGACCGATGGGAGTGCTGGTGGAGGTGGTGTGGCTCGCAGGCAAGGGGATCGAGGAGGTGGCACTGGGAGATGCAGTTGGATGGATGGATCGATTGAAAACAATGGGATTGGCCGGCGTTGAAAACAAGGAGAGTGGCGGCGGATGGGAAGGATGGATGGGACAAGGCTAGGGTTAGGGTATGATATAATTTAGTAAGTGGGTGGACTATATATAGGGAAATAGAATTAGGTTAGGACCCTTTGATCTTAATCGGACGGTCCCGGATAAATAGGCTAGGGAGATCAAAAAGAAAAACGGAGATGTTTTGTAGATGTTTGGGGATGATCCGGACACAACGGTAGCGATAGTCCGGGTCGGGTTCGGGATAGCTTTTGGACGCGCGCTCGAGGAGGGCCGTGGGCTGACGAGAGAGGTTAGATTGGGCCTAGGCGGTAAAGAGAGGGAAAGCCCGACGCATGTTTCCGGATACCGGAAACGTCCGACATATGACCGGCTATACTGCCGCTATAGTTATCCGTTGGGGCATCAAACGGACTCCAAATGCGATGAAACTTGACAGGCGGTCTATCTACACTATAATAAGATGACACACCAGCTTTCATCCCATTCCGATAACATTTTCCGGCCACATATTTCGGACGTGCCGCGGGCGCGTGCAAGTGTGTCTTGGCTCAGAACAGACAACGGACGGAACTGGGGGAATCCGGACGGATGCATGTTTTGAAAACATGCAGATGCAATGCGGATGATGACATGGCAAGATGCAACACCCAAGCGAATGACATGGCAAAGACGGCGAATAACTGGAAGACAACAGGCGCAACGGTCTCGGGGCATCACAATCATACTCGATCATCTTGGATCATCTTGTGCTAAAGCACCGGAACATCATACATACATAACATACTTGGGATAGAAAGTTGATATATTTTGCATATCGTAGGTTTGTGCACAAGTGTCGTATCCGCCTATAGAGCAATTGTGCTAGCATCTCTCTAGAGTTGGGAAACATAGGCGTTTTCTATGGATTCCACATTTTGTGCTCATTCCTTGGTTGAACGACCCCATTGCTACCTCTTGAGCATGCGTTGGTTTTCCCTTGAAGAGGAAAGGGTGATGCAGCAAAGTAGCGTAAGTATTTCCTTCAGTTTTTGAGAACCAAGGTATCAATTCAGTAGGAGACTACATGCAAGTCCCTCATACCTGCACAAACAAATAAGAACCTTGCAACCAACGCGATAAAGGGGTTGTCAATCCCTTCAAAGCCACTTGCAAAAGTGAGATCTGATAAAGATAATAAGATAAATATTTTTGGTATTTCTTTGTATAGATTGCAAAATAAAACGCGACAGAAATAGAAAGTAGATAGGAAAATAATATGATGGAAGATAGACCCGAGGGCCATAGGTTTCACTAGTGGCTTCTCTCAAGATAGCAAATTCTACGGTGGGTGAACAAATTACTGTCGAGCAATTGATAGAAAAGGGCATAGTTATGAGAATATCTAGGCATGATCATGTATATAGGCATCACGTCCACGACAAGTAGACTGAAACAATTATGCATCTACTACTATTACTCCACACATCGCCCGCTATCCAGCATGCATCTAGACTATTAAGTTCATAAGAACAGAGTAACGCATTAGGCAAGAGGACATGATGTAGAGGGATAAACTCAAGAAATATGATATAAACCCCATCTTTTTATCCTCGATGACAACAATACAATACATGCCTTGCTGCCCCTGCTGTCACTGGGAAAGGACACTGCAAGATTGAACCCAAAGCTAAGCACTTCTCCCATTGCAAGAAAGAACAATCTAGTAGGCCAAACCAAACTAATAAATCAAAGAGACTTGCAAAGATATTAAATCATGATTAAGAGAATTCAGAGAAGAATCAAATATTGTTCATAGATAATCTTGATCATAAACCCATAATTCATCGGATCTCGACAAACACACCGCAAAAAGAATTACATCGAATAGATCTCCAAGAGAATCGAGGAGAACTTTGTATTGAGATTCAAAGAGAGAGAAGAAGCCATCTAGCTAATAACTATGGACCCGAAGGTCTATGGTAAACTACTCACACATCATCGGAGAGGCTGTGGTGTTGATGTAGAAGCCCTTCGTGATCGATTCCCCCTCCGGCAGAGCGCGGGAAAAGGCCCCAAGATGGGATCTCACGGGTACAGAATGTTGTGGCGGTGGAAATAGGGTTTTGTGGTGCTCTTGGATGTTTTCGGATTATATGAGTATATATAGTCGAAAGAAGTAGGTCGGTGGAGCCACGAGGGGCCCACGAGGGTGGGGGGCGCGCCCTCCTACCTCATGGACACCTCGTTGCTTCCTTGACGTCCACTCCAAGTCTCTGGATTGCATTTGTTCCAAAAATAACTCTCCCGAAGGTTTCATTCTGTGTGGATTCCATTTGGTATTCCTTTTCGGCGAAACACTGAAATAGGCAAAAAAACAACAATTTGTACTAGGCCTTTGGTTAGTAGGTTAGTCCCAAAATAATATAAAAGTGCATAACAAAGCCCATTAAACATCCAAAATAGATAATATAATAGCATGGAACAATAAAAAATTATAGATACATTGGAGACTTATCAAGCATCCCCAAGGTTAATTCCTGGTCGTCCTCGAGTAGGTAAATGATAAAAATAGAATTTTTGATGTGGAATGCTACCTAGCATAATTCTCAATGTAATTTTCTTTATTGTGGCATGAATGTTCAAATCCGAAAGATTCAAGAAAAAAGTTTAATATTGACATAAAAATAATAATACTTCAAGCATACTAACAAAGCAATCAATTCTTCTCAAAATAACATGGCCCAAGAAAGTTATCCCTACAAAATCATATAGCCTAGCTATGCTCTATCTTCATCACACAAAGTATTTAATCATGCACAACCCTGATGACAAGCCAAGCAATTGTTTCATACTTTTGATGTTCTCAAACTTTTTGAATCTTCACGCAATATATGAGGGTGAGCCATGGACATAACACTATATGTGGAATAGAATGGTGGTTGTGGAGAAGACAGAAAAGGAGATGATAGTCTCACATCAACTAGGCGTATCAACGGGCTATGGAGATACCCATCAATATATATCAATGTGAGTGAGTAGGGATTGCCATGCAACGGATGCACTAGAGCTATAAGTGTATGAAAGCTCAACAAAAGAAACTAGGTGGGTGTGCATCCAACTCGCTTGCTCACGAAGACCTATGGCATTTTGAGGAAGCCGAATATACAAGCCAAGTTCTATAATGTAAAATTCCCACTAGCATATGAAAGTGACAACATAGGAGACTCTCTATCATGAAGATCATAGTGCTACTTCGAAGCACAAGTGTGGTAAAAGGATAGTAACATTGTCCCTTCTCTCTTTTTCTCTCATTTCTCTTTATTTTTATTTGGGCCTTTTCCTTTTTTATGGCATCTTTTTTTCGTCAGGAGTATCATATTGACTTGTGGGGGGGGGGGAATCATAGCCTCCGTCATCCTTTCCTTACTTGGGACAATGCTCTAATAATGATGATCATCCCACTTTTATTTACTTACAACTCAAAAATTACAAAATATGACTCTATGTGAATGCCTCCGGTGGTGTACCAGGATGTGGAATGAATGAAGAGTGACATGTATGAAAGAATTATAAAGGTGGCTTTGGCACAAATATGATGTCAACTACATGATCATGCAAGGCAATATGCCAATGATGTAACGTGTCATAATAAACGGAACGGTGGAAAGTTGCATGGAAATATATCTCGGAATGGCTATGGAAATGCCATAATAGGTAGGTATGGTGGCTGTTTTGAGGAAGATAAATGGTGGGTTTATGGTACCGGCGAAAGTTGCGCGGTACTAGAGAGGCTAGCAATGGTGGAAGGGTGAGAGTGCGTATGATCCATGGACTCAACATTAGTCATAAAGAACTCACATACTTATTGCAAAAATCTATTAGTCATCGAAACAAAGTACTACACGCAAGCTCCTAGGGGGATAGATTGGTAGTAAAAGACCATCGCTCGTCCCCGACCGCCACTCATAAGGAAGACAATCAATAAATAAATCATGCTCCGACTTCATCACATAACGGTTCACCATACGTGCATGCTACGGGAATCACAAACTTGAGAACAAGTATTTCTAAAATTCACAACTACTCAACTAGCATGACTCTAATATCACCATCTTCATATCTCAAAACAATCATAAGGAATCAAACTTCTCATAGCATTCGATGCACTTCATATGATAGTTTTCATTATACCCAACTTGGATGTTCATCACATTAGGATTAATTTTATAGCCAAAGAAAATTACCATGCTTTTCTATAAGACTCTAAAAATGATATAAGTTAATCATGAGAGATCAATAATTTCTATAAAATACAACCACCACCGTGCTCTTAAAAAGATATAAGTGAAGCACTAGAGCAAAATTGTCTAGCTCAAAAGATATAAGTGAAGCACATAGAGTATTTTAATAAATTCTGATTCATGTGTCTCTCCCGAAAAAGGTGTGTACAACAAGGATGATTGTGGTAAACTAATAAGCAAATACTCAAATCATACAAGACGCTCCAAGCAAAACACATATCATGTGGTGAATAAAAAAATAGCCTCAAGTAAAGTTACCGATGGACGGAGACGAAAGAGGGGATGCCTTCCGGGACATCGCCAAGCTTATGCTTTTGGTTGTCCTTGAATTTAACCTTGGGGTTCCATCGGCATCCCCAAGCTTAGGCTCTTTCCACTCCTTATTCCAAAATCCATCAAATCTTTACCCAAAACATGAAAAATTCACAACACAAAACTCAACTGAAAATCTCATGAGCTCCGTTAGTATAAGAAAACAAACCACCACTTCAAGGTACTGTAATGAACTCATTCTTTATTTATATTGGTGTTAAACCTACTGTATTCCAACTTCTCTATGGTTCATACCCCCCCGATACTAGCCATAGATTCATAAAAATAAGCAAACAACACATGAAAAACAGAATCTGTCAAAAACAGAACACTCTATAGTAAAAAATTCTGAAATGAATTGATGGACGTGTGTAATTTGTTTATTAATCATCTTCAAAAAGAATCAACCTAATCCCACTCTCCAGTAAAAAATGGAAGCTAAGCTCGTGAGCATTAAAATTTCTGTTTTTTAGAGCAAGATCGCAAAGACTTCCCCCAAGTCTTCCCAGAGGTTCTATTTGGAACAAACACTAATTAAAAACATAAAACCACATCTAAACAAAATCTAGATGAATTATTTTTTTACTAAACAGGAACAAAAATCAAGAAAAAAATAAAATTGGGTTGCCTCCCAACAAGCGCTATCGTTTAACGCCCCTAACTAGGCATAAAAACAAGAATAGATCTAGGTATTATCATAATAATGGTAGGGCAAATTGCGGAAACTCATCTTATATTCCCTATGTTCAGCAGCAAGTTTTCTTTGTGGAAATCAAAAGTAATCAAAAGGCCTAAATTTAATGGGACAAAAGCCCCCAAGATCAAGCACGGGAGGTATGGGTTCCTCCTTTGGCCCCTTATATTGCACAACCAATTCATCATTATAAAATTCTTTTGTCAATAAGTCATGAGACTTTGTTCAAGAGGAAAACCTAACCCGTTGTTCTGAATAGCAAAGTCATCATTGAGTTCAGAAATTCTATCAACTAGAACATCGGTAGGAACATTCTTTCTAAGGTTTTCACTGTAAGCAACATGATCTAAAGATCGTAAACGCATTAAGTCTTCTTGATTAAAAAGGATAGCTTCTATGGGAGGATGACCAGCGTCCACCCTATAATGCGCAAAAATTTCATTAGCCTCCTTCATTATAAACCTGAACTCATGTGCCAAAAAGTCACTGCTCGCTTATCAGAAGAATGCTCGATATTGGAAAATTCTAGAAAAATCCTTTGTATGCAAGGATGCATATGAATAAATTGTCTTTCAAGTTCAACTCAGAGCGAGGATATAGCATTCACAAGAGAACTAGTTCTATGAAGAATAGACCCACCCATAGAGGGCAGGGCACTGACACAAGTAAAAAATCTTGAATAACTCCTTTTCCAATAATATTACCGCTACCAATCCAAAAACTTTTAGTGTGTAAAATAGTAGGTTCTTCATGAGGATCATAAAAAGCATCATAGTTTTCCATGTTATTACCACTATCCTTATCAACGATAACCTCCCCAATTTCAGACATGATGGCAACAAAGTGCACAAAGAACGGGCACACAAAAAGCAAGAAAAAGAGTGGACAAAAAAGAGGGCGAATGAAATGACAAAGGTGAAGTGGGGGAGAGGAAAACGAGAGGCAAATGGCAAATAATGTAATGCGAGGGATTAGAGTTTGTGATGGGTACTTGGTATGTCTTGACTTGTGCGTAGATCTCCCCGACAACGGTGCCAGAAATCCTTCTTGCTATCTCTTGAGCATGCGTTGGTTTTCCCTTGAATAGGAAAGGGTGATGCAGCAAAGTAGCGTAAGTATTTTCCTCAGTTTTTGAGAACCAAGGTATCAATCCAGCAGGAGACTACACGCAATTCCCTCGTACCTGCACAAACAAATAAGAACCTTGCAACCAACACTATAAAGGGGTTGTCAATCCCTTCACGGCCACTTGCAAAAGTGATATCTAATAAAGATAATAAGATAAATACTTTTGGTATTATTGTTGTATAGATTGGAAAATAAAGATTGCAAAATAAACGGAGCAGAAGTAGAAAGTAGATAGGAAAATAATATGATGGAAGATAGACCCGGGGGCCATAGGTTTCACTAGTGGCTTCTCTCAAGATAGCAAATTCTATGGTGGGTGAACAAATTACTGTCGAGCAATTGATAGAAAAGCGCATAGTTATGAGAATATCTAGGCATGATCATGTATATAGGCATCATGTCCGTGACAAGTAGACCGAAATGATTCTACATCTACTAGTATTACTCCACACATCAACCGCTATCCAGCATTCATCTAGAGTATTAAGTTCATAAGAACAGAGTAACGCATTACGCAAGATGACATGATGTAGAGGGATAAACTCAAGCAATATGATATAAACCCCATATTTTTTATCCTCGATGGAAACAATAAAATACGTGCATTGCTGCCCCTGCTATCACTGGGAAAGGACACCGCGAGATTGAATCCAAAGCTAAGCACTTCTCCCATTGCAAGAAATATCAATCTAGTGGGCCAAACCAAACTAATAATTCAAAGAGACTTGCAAAGTATGAAATCATGCATAAAAGAATTCAGAGAAGAATCAAATATTGTTCATAGATAATCTAGATCATAAACCCACAATTCATCGGATCTCGACAAACACACCGCAAAAAGAATTACATCGAATAGATCTCTAGGAGAATCAAGGAGAACTTTGTATTGAGATCAAAAGAGGGAGAAGAAGCCATCTAGCTAATAACTATGGACCGAAGGTCTGTGGTAAACTACTCACACATCATCAGAGAGGCTATGGTGTTGATGTAGAAGCCCTCCATGATCGATTCCCCCTCCGTCGGAGCACCGGAAAAGGCCCCAAGATGGGATCTCACAGGCACAGAAGGTTGCGGTGGTGGAAATAGGGTTTCGTGGTGCTCTTGGATGTTTTTGGGTATATGAGTATATATAGGCGATAGAAGTAGGGTGGGGGCGCGCCCTCCTACCTCGTGGCCACCTTGTTGCTTCCTTGACGTCCACTCCAAGTCTCCTGGATTGCGTTTGTTCCAAAAATAACTCTCCCAAAGGTTTCATTCCATTTGGATTCTGTTTGGTATTCCTTTTCCGTGAAGCACTGAAATAGGCAAAAAACAACAATTTGCACTAGGCCTTTGGTTAGTAGGTTAGTCCCAAAAATAATATAAAAGTGCATAACAAAGCCCATTAAACATCCAAAAGCAGATAATATAATCGCATGGAACAATCAAAAATTATAGATACGATGGAGACGTATCACCCATTCATCTATCTGCGTATGTGTTCCCGTGTTCCATTAAAAGCTATTGGTCTGCTTGTTTTACTTGCAAATTTGTGAATCGCTTTCAACATTATTGACTCTTTCTACATTTACATTAAATTTTTGTGACCCTATCCTCACCAAGCTACTCCATAAGACTTATTGTGTAGGTGTGAGAATTGACAAGATCCGGTACCAATTGTGCTATTTACTTAGTACACTATTGAGTGATCATTGATCCATTTTCAACATCGGGTAAGGTACATTTGATCTAGTTCTTCTCTTTATCCCACTCACATTTGTTCGAGTCTTGTGATGGATAGGCAAAGCACATCATCTCCCATCTTTGATGACAACAATGACGCGAACAACTACATCCACACTCACCACGTTGGACTACAATGAGCAATGCAAGAGCGCATCGACAACCTCGCCATCAACATACGACACTCCGAAGCAAGGAGAAGAGATTACATCGACGACACCTTTGACTCCATCAACAAAATGGTGCACAAACACATGGAGGAGCTCCAACAAGTGTTGGCCGACTATAAGTCTTCTTCCCCTTCATCATCTTCGCGGCAGCGACGCTCAAGTCACAAGTCTTCCAAGCGCACAAATGATGCAAGCGTAATTCATCCACGTCCACATCTTCATGATGACCATTGATGTCTACTACACAACCTTCTTCTTGTAGACATTGTTCGGCCTCCAAGTGTAGAGGTTTGTAGAACAGTAGCAAATTTCCCTCAAGTGGATGACCTAAGGTTTATCAATCCGTAGGAGGCGTAGGATGAAGATGGTCTCTCTCAAGCAACCCTGCAACCAAATAACAAAGAGTCTCTTGTGTCCCCAACACACCCAATACAGTGGTAAATTGTATAGGTGCACTAGTTCGGCGAAGAGATGGTGATACAAGTGCAATATGGATAGTAGATAATGGTTTTTGTAATCTGAAAATATAAAAACAGCAAAGTAACTAATGATAAAAGTGAGCGTAAACGGTATTGCAATGCTAGGAAACAAGGCCTAGGGTTCATACTTTCACTAGTGCAAGTCCTCTCAACAATAATAACATAATTGGATCACATAACTATCCCTCAACATGCAACAAAGAGTCACTCCAAAGTCACTAATAGCGGAGAGCAAACGAAGAGATTATGGTAGGGTACGAAACCACCTCAAAGTTATTCTTTCCAATCAATCCGTTGGGCTATTCCTATAGGTGTCACAAACAGCCCTAGAGTTCGTACTAGAATAACACCTTAAGACACAAATCAACCAAAACCCTAATGTCACCTAGATACTCCAATGTCACCTCAAGTTTCCGTGGGTATGATTATACGATATGCATCACATAATCTCATATTCATCTATTCAACCAACACATAGAACCTCAAAGAGTGCCCAAAAGTTTGTACCGGAGAATCACGACGAAAATTTGTGCCAACCCCTATGCATAAGTTCATGGGCGGAACCCGCAAGTTGATCACGAAAACATACATCAAGTGAATCACGTGATATCCATTGTCACCACAGATACACACGGCAAGACATACATCAAGTGTTCTCAAGTCTTTAAAGACTCAATCTGATAAGATAACTTCAAAGGGAAAACTCAATCCATTACAAGAGAGTAGTGAGGGAGAAAACATCATAAGTTCCAACTATAATAGCAAAGCTCGCGATACAGCAAGATCGTATCACCTCAAGAACACAAGAGAGAGAGAGATCAAACACATAGCTACTGGTACATACCCTCAGCCCCGAGGGAGAACTACTCCCTCCTCGTCTTGGAGAGCACTGGGATGATGAAGATGGCCATCAGAGAGGGATTCCCCCTCCGGCAGGGTGCCAGAACAGGTCTAGATTGGCTTTCGGTGGCTACGGAGGCTTCTGGTGGTGGAACTCCCGATCTATTGTGCTCCCCGATCATTTTAGGGTATATGGATATATATATATAGGAGGAAGAAGTACGTCAAGGGAGCCACGAGGGGCCCACAAGGGTGGAGGGCGCGCCTAGGGGGGGTGGGGGCGCCACCCTGCCTCGTGGCTTCCTCGTTGCTTTCTTGACGTGGACTCCAAGTCTCCCGGGTTGCTTTCCTTCCAAAAATAAGTTCCGTGAAGTTTCAGGTCAATTGGACTCCGTTTGATTTTCCTTTTATGTGATACTCTAAAACAAGGTAAAAACAGAAACTGGCACTGGCACTGGGCTCTGGGTTAATAGGTTAGTCCCAAAAATCATATAAAATAGCATATAAATGCATATAGAACATCCAAGGTTGATAATAAAATAGCATGGAATAATCAAAAATTATAGGTACGTTGGAGACGCATCAGCATCCCCAAGCTTAATTCCTGCTCGTCCTCGAGTAAGTAAATGATAAAAATAGAATTTTTGATGTGGAATGCTACCTAACATATTTCTCTAAGTATTTGTCTTTATTGTGGCATGAATGTTCAGATCCATAAGATTCAAGACAAAAGTTTAATATTGACATAAAAATAATAATACTTCAAGCATACTAACAAAGCAATCATGTCTTCTCAAAATAACATGGCCAAAGAAAGTTCATCCCTACAAAATCATATAGTTTGGTCATGCTCCATTTTCGTCACATAAGAATGCTCTCATCATGCACAACCCCGATGACAAGCCAAGCAATTGTTTCATACTTTAGTAATCTCAAACTTTTTTCAACTCTCACGCAATACATGAGCGTGAGCCATGGATATAGCACTATGGGTGGAATAGAATATAATGAGGGGGTTATGTGGAGAAGACAAAAATGAGAAAGTATCACATCGACGCGGCTAATCAATGGGCTAGGGAGATGCCCATTGATTGATGTCAATGCAAGGAGTAGGGATTGCCATGCAATGGATGCACTAGAGCTATAAATGTATGAAAGCTCAACAAAAGAAACTAAGTGGGTGTGCATCCAACTTGCTTGCTCATGAAGACCTAGGGCACTTGAGGAGGCCCATTGTTGGAATATACAAGCCAAGTTCTATAAAAAATTCCCACTAGTATATGAAAGTGACAAAACAAGAGACTCTCTATCATGAAGATCATGGTGCTACTTTGAAGCACAAGTGTGGAAAAAAGGATAGTAGCATTGTCCCCCTTTTTTGCCTTTTTTTCTTTGGCCTTTATTTTTTCCTTTTTTATTTGGTCTTTCTTTTTTTTATTTGGCCTTTTTTTGGGACAATGCTCTACTAATGATGATCATGACACTTCTATTTATTTACAACTCAAGAATTACAACTCGATACTTAGAACAACATATGACTCTATATGAATGCCTCCGGTGGTGTACCGGGATAGCAAATGATGCATGAGTGACATGTATGAAAGAATTTATGAACGGTGGCTTTGCCACAAATACAATGTCAACTACATGATCATGCAGACCAATATGACAATGATGAAGTGTGTCATAATAAACGGAACAGTGGAAAGTTGCATGGCAATATATCTCAGAATGGCTATGGAAATTCCATAATAGGTAGGTATGGTGGCTGTTTTGAGGAAGATATAAGGAGGTTTATGTGTGACAGAGCGTATCATATCACGAGATTTGGATGCATCAGCGAAGTTTGCACCAACTCTCAAGGTGAGAAAGGGCAATGCACGGTACCGAAGAGGCTAGCAATAATGGAAGGGTAAGAGTGTGTATAATCCATGGACTCAACATTAGTCATTAGTCATAAATAACTCACATACTTATTGCAAAAATATACAAGTCATAAAAAACCAAGTACTACACGCATGCTCCTAGGGGGGTAGATTGGTAGGAAAAGACCATCGCTCGTCCCCGACTGCCACTCATAAGGAAGACAATCAAATAACACCTCATGTTTCAAATTTGTTACACAACGTTTACCATACGTGCATGCTACGGGACTTGCAAACTTCAACACAAGTATTCCGCAAATTCACAACTACCCAACTAGCACAACTTTGATATCACTATCTCCATATCTCAAAACAATCATCAAGTATCAAACTTCTCATAGTATTCAATGCACTTATATGAAAGTTTTTATTATATCCCTCTTGGATGCCCATCATATTAGGACTAATTTTATAACCAAAGCAAATTACCATGCTGTTCTAAAGACTCTCAAAATGATATAAGTGAAGCATGAGAGCAAATGACAAACTACTCCGAAATATATAAGTGAAGACCAATGAGTAGTCGAATAATTATGCAACTATGTGAAGACTCTCTAACATTAAAGAATTTCAGATCTTGGTATTTTATTCAAACAGCAAGCAAAACTAAATAAAATAAAATGACGCTCCAAGCAAAACACATATCATGTGGCGAATAAAAATATAGCTCCAAGTAAAGTTACCGATGAACGAAGATGAAAGAGGGGATGCCTTCCGGGGCATCCCCAAGCTTAGGCTCTTGTCACTCCTTATTCCATAGTCCATCGAATCTTTACCCAAAACTTGAAAACTTCACAACACAAAACTTAACAGAAAACTCGTAAGCTCCGTTAGTATAAGAAAATAAATCACCACTTAAGTACTGTTGTGAACTCATTCTAAATTTATATTGCTGCAATATCTACTTTATTCCAACTTATGTATGGTTCATACCCACTGATACTACTCATAGATTCATCAAAATAAGCAAACAACACATCAAAAACAGAATCTGTCAAAAACAGAACAGTCTGTAGTAATGTGGATCAAACGTATACTTATGGAACCCCAAGAATTCTAAAATAAATTTCTTGACCTGAGGAATTTATCTATTAATCATCTTCAAAAAGAATTAACTAAATATCTCTCTCCAAATAAAAATGGCAGCAATTCTCGTGAGCGCTAAAGTTTCTGTTTTTTACAGCATGATCATAGAGACTTCACCCAAGTCTTCCCAAAGGTTCTACTTGGCACAAACACTAATTAAAACATAAAACCAAATATAAACAGAGGCTATATGAATTATTTATTACTAAACAGGAGCAAAAAGCAAGGAACAAAAATAAAGTTGGGTTGCCTCCTAGCTAGGCATGATGATTTCAATGATGCTCACATAAAAGATAACAATTGTAACATAAAGAGAGCATCATGAAGAATATGACTAGCACATTTAAGTCTAAACCACTTCCTATGCATAGGGATTTTGTGAGCAAACAACTTGTGGGAACAAGAATCAACTTGCATAGGAAAGCAAAACAAGCATAACTTCAAGATTTTAATCATATAGAGGGGAAACTTGATATTATTGCAATTCCTACAAGCATATGTTCCTCCCTCATAATAATTTTCAGTAGCATCATGAATGAATTAAACAATATAACCAGCACCTAAAGCATTCTTATCATGATCTACAAGCATAGAATTTTTATTACTCTCCACATAAGCAAAATTCTTCTTATTCGGAATAGTGGGAGTATCATAAGAGACTCAAATGCTATAAATTGTTTTCACATTAAAAGAGTAATGTTCAGAAAAGGGGTAATCATAATCATGACAAGTTTTATAAATATAATCACTACTTTTTATAGCATAAGTATCATCACAATAATCATCATAAGTAGGAGGCATGCTACCATCATAACAACTTTGCATATCAAAACTTGGGAGGCTAAAAATATCATCATTATTAAACATATCATCCCCAAGCTTGGGAAAAACTTTAATTGCAGCAAATATATTCTCAAAAACATCATCTTCATCAAACATAGCATCCCCAAGCTTGGGCCTTTTCATATCATAAGCATAATTACTCTCATCATTAATAGTATGGATAGCACCAATAGTCTTCCAAGCAAGTGCCAAAAAGATTTTCAAGATCATAAGAAGTATCATTATCTTCCACAATTATATTTTTATGAGGAACAATAGTAATAGGAGCAGCATTATTTGGGGGAGATATCTTTTTACCTCTCTTCCTTTTTATTTTCTTCTTCTTCACCACATCATGTGTGGGTTCAATCCTCTTTTTGGAGCCCCTTATTAATGAGATTGGTGGAATAGGAGGCGCTTCCTCGTAACCTGATTCATCATAAGAAATAATAGGAGGGTATTGGGAAGTCTCTTCCCTTTCATTAGTATTCTCTTCATCTTTTTTTCCTTTTCTTTATGTAGTTGGCAATATAAGGATTTTCAATACAATTCACCCCACAATACATATAAATTTTCTCTAGATCAAAATCAAGAAATCTATCAAGATTAAACTTTGGAATACCCTCAGTTATACGTTTCATTTCCTCATACCCCAAAAGAAGACTAAGCTCTTTATGATGCTCAAGGGTAATCAAATTATCACAATCTTTGGATTTGATTTGGTCATGAAACTATTTGCATTGGAGATTTAAATGACCATGTTCATTGCAAAGTTCACAAGCGGCACAAAAATATTGAATTTTTCAGCACAAACATCAAGACTTTCTTGCAACAATTTAGTTTCTAAATACTTATGCCTCTTGCAATATCTATCTTCCCTATTTGATGTATACTTGCAAACCCAATGCACTCCACAAAAATTGACATGTTTATAGGAGACATTTTCATCATAACTAGTGCAATCATCATTAGTACCATGGATATTCAAGGAGTTCATACAAACAACATTGCAATCATGCTCATCATTTAATGATTTAGTGCCAAACATTTTAATGCATTCTTCTTCTAACACTTTAGCACAATTTTCCTTTCCATCATACTCACGAAAGATATTAAAAAGATGAAGCTATGAGACAAACTCAATTCCATATTTTTTGTAATTTTCTTTTATAAACTGAACTAGTGATAAAACAAGAAACTAAAAGACTTGATTGCAAGATCTAAAGATATACCTTCAAGCACTCACCTCCCCGGAAACGGCGCCAGAAAAGAGCTTGATGTCTACTACACAACCTTCTTCTTGTAGATGTTATTGGGCCTCCAAGTGCAGAGGTTTGTAGGATAGTAGCAAATTTTCCTCAAGTGGATGACCTAAGGTTTATCAATCCATAGGAGGCGTAGGATGAAGATGGTCTCTCTCAAGCAACCCTGCAACCAAATAACAAAGAGTCTCTTGTGTCCCCAACACACCCAATACAATGGCAAATTGTATAGGTGCACTAGTTCGGCGAAGAGATGGTGATACAAGTGCAATATGGATAGTAGATAATGGTTTTTGTAATCTAAAAATATAAAAACAGCAAGGTAACTAATGATAAAAGTGAGCGTAAACGGTATTGCAATGCTAGGAAACAAGGCATAGGGTTCATACTTTCACTAGTGCAAGTCCTCCCAACAATAATAACAAAATTGGATCACATAACTATCCCTCAACATGCAACAAAGAGTCACTCCAAAGTCACTAATAGCGGAGAGAAAACGAAGAGCTTATGGTAGGGTACAAAACCACCTCAAAGTTATTCTTTCCAATCAATCCGTTGGGCTATTCCTATAGGTGTCACAAACAGCCCTAGAGTTCATACTAGAACAACACCTTAAGACACAAATCAACTAAAACCCTATTGTCACCTAGATACTCCAATGTCACCTCAAGTATCTGTGGGTTTGATTATACGATATGCATCACATAATCTCAGATTCATCTATTCAACCAACACATAGAACCTCAAAGAGTGCCCCAAAGTTTCTACCGGAGAATCATGACGAAAACGTGTGCCAACCCCTATGCATAGGTTCATGGGCGGAACCCGCAAGTTGATCACCAAAACATACATCAAGTGAATCACGTGATATCCCATTGTCACCAGAGATACGCACGGCAAGACATACATCAAGTGTTCTCAAGTCTTTAAAGACTCAATCCGATAAGATAACTTCAAAGGGAAAACTCAATCCATTACAAGAGAGTAGAGGGGGAGAAAACAACATAAGATCCAACTATAATAGCAAAGCTCGTGATACATCAAGATCGTATCACCTCAAGAACACGAGAGAGAGAGAGAGATCAAACACATAGCTACTGGTACATACCCTCAGCCCCGAGGGAGAACTACTCCCTCCTCGTCATGGAGAGCACCGGGATGATGAAGATGGACACTGGAGAGGGATTCCCCCTCCGACAGGGTGCCGGGACGGGTCTAGATTGGCTTTCAGTGGCTACGGAGGCTTCTGGCGGCGGAACTCCCGATCTACTGTGCTCCCCGATCGTTTTAGGGTATATGTATATATATAGGAGGAAGAAGTACGTCAGGGGAGCCATGAGGGGCCCACGAGGGTGGAGGGCGCGCCCAGGGGGTGGGCGCGCCCCCTGCCTCGTGGCTTCTTCGTTGCTTTTTTGACGTGGACTCCAAGTCTCCCGGGTTGCTTTCCTTCCAAAAATAAGTTCCATGAAGTTTTAGGTCAATTGGACTCCGTTTGATTTTCCTTTTCTGTGATACTCTAAAACAAGGTAAAAACAGAAACTGGCACTGGGCTCTGGGTTAATAGGTTAGTCCTAAAAATCATATAAAATAGCATATAAATGCATATAAAACATCCAAGGTTGATAATATAATAGAATGGAACAATCAAAAATTATAGATACGTTGGAGACATATCAACCATCATCACATTCATGATCAACATCGTCATGAAGGACATGTAACCTCCAAGCTTCATGTGTAGGACGACGACGAATGACATCTACTACGAGCTCAAGCACGACAACGCCACCATCATCATGAAGATGATTGACAAGCGCAAACGTACAAGTCCCAAAAATCCCTACTTCACGCCAAGACCAAGCTTCATGTGCAAAACAGAAGACCGCAAGACGAGCACCACCAAGACAGAGCTACAGCTATAACCACCACTTCTACATCTTCGTGTAGCGTTATCAAGGCATCTTTGCATAGTGAATACATCAACTCCTCAAACTACGGTCATCACCGGAAAGTATCCCGACTATTGTCACTCCGGGTTTTACGGGTCATAACACGTAATAGGTGAATATAACTTGCAAGATCGGATCTATAACATAGATATAATGGAGGAAACATAAACGGTTCAGATCTAAAATCATGGCACCCGGGCCCAAAGTGTCAAGCATTAAGCTTGGCAAAGTCATAACAACATCAATCTCAGAACATAATGGATACTAGGGATCAAGCCCTAACAAAACTAACTCAATTACATGATGAATCTCATCCAACTCCTCACCGACCAGCAAGCCTACGAAGGAATTACTCACTCCCGGTGGGGAGCATCATGGAATTGTCGATGAAGGAGGGTTGGTGATGACGAAGATCGAAGATCCCCCTCTCCGGAGCCCAAAAGGAACTCTAGATCTGGCCTCCCGATGAAGAACAGGAGGTGGCAACGGCTCCGTATCGTGAAACAAGATAATTCTTCCTCCCTGATTTTTTTTTCTGGAAATATAGGTATTTATGGAGTTGGGGTCGGGGTCTGCGGGGCCACAAGGTGGGCACAACCCACCTGGGCGCGCCTAGAGGGGGGCGCCCTGGTGGGTTGTGCTCACCCAGGGACCCCTCCAGTGGTTCTTGGCTCTAGTATTTTTCTTTTATTCCAAAATAATTCTC
Source organism: Triticum dicoccoides (assembly GCF_002162155.2). NCBI lineage: Eukaryota > Viridiplantae > Streptophyta > Magnoliopsida > Poales > Poaceae > Triticum > Triticum dicoccoides. The sequence goes on along the minus strand of NC_041390.1, from coordinate 408,455,579 downwards.
CAAAAAGTTTTGTTCTAATCCGAGAACTTTTATTTCTGCACAAAAATAACACCATGGTAGTTCTGCTGAAAACAGCGTCAGTCCGGGTTAGTTTCATTCAAATCATGCAAATTAGAGTCCAAAACAAGAGGAAAAGCATTAGGAAAAGTAGATACAATGGAGACGTATCAACTCCCCCAAGCTTAAATCTTTGCTTGTCCTCAAGCAATTCAGTTGATAAACTAAAAGTGAAAAAGAAAAACTTTTACGAACTCTTTTACTCTTCTTTACATGAATAAGCTTAAGTAGCACCCATGTTTTCAGCAAGGATCATGATTAACCATGGCAGCAATAACTCTTAGAAATTATATTAACTCATATCAATGGCATAATCAACTAGCAAGCAATAATAAGATATCTCAAATGCCAACACTTTGTCAAGACAATCATGATACAATATGACAACAGTGGTAACTCGCTAGCCCTTTCTGATAATACAAAAGATAAATGCAGAGCACCTCCAAAGTTCAAGCAGCGACTAAACATTGTAATTCATGGTAGAAAAGATCCAGTCATGATGCATCCAACATGAACTATACACAATGCATGAGGGTGACAATAGTGCTCTCAGATCTGGCGCTTATTTGAGAAGGTGATGAATCAACATAAAATTAAATAGATAGTCCCTTCACAGAGGGAAGCAGAGATTTGTAGAGGTGCCAGAGATCAAACTTTTAAAAATAGAGATAAATGTAATTTTGAAAAATGCACCCTTCATGTTTACTTCACGACGTAAGTTATCAATATCTTCCATGCTAAACACATTAGTGGCGGTTCCCAAGCGATAAAAGTAAAGGTTTACTCCCCCTCCACCAAAAAACACACTACATGGCTAGCCGAATCCATGGGTACCGTCCATACCAACATCAGTCCTAGGGGAGTTTTGTTTAATTATTTGCAATTTTTGAATTCGGGACTTGGAATCCCTATTACTGCCCCTCTCGTGCAAGGACGAGTGAATACACACTCATCATGAGAATAACCTACTTAGGATGGAAGATACCAACTACCCCCTGTCGCTCTATGAACAATCGAGGCACACAAAAACATTTGTTTATTTGAAGTTTTTAGGGGTGGCACATGAAAATTTACTTAGAACGGTAGGTTAATACTGCATATAGGTAGATGTGGTGGACTCATCTGGAATAACTTGAGTTTTAGGATTTTGATGCACAAGCAGTACTCTCGCTTAGTACAGGAGAAGGCCAGCAAACAAGTTGAGAAGCAGCCAGCTAGAGAGCGAAAATGGTCATGAACATGCATTATGAATAATGAACATTGGATACAAGCATGAGTAGGATATGGACACCATGAACATAAATATCATAGAGGCTATGTTGGTTTTGATTCAACTACATGCATAAACATGTGCCAAGTCAAGCCACTTAAAACATTCAGATAATGATACCTTATCATCATACTACATCAAAGTCATTTTAACGCAATGTTGACATCCAAGATAAATCATTATCCAGTCCTAGCTCCTTAAGCATGGCATGAGAAACTATAATCTCTAATTGTCATTGCAAACATGTTTGATCATAATAGGCTGAATCATGGACACTAGGTTAAACATATTTACAAAAACAGAACAAGTAGAGTTCATAATCATTTCTCTCTGCCACACCCAGTTCATCAGATATCTTCATTATTGTCTTTCACTTGCACGACTGAATGATATGAAAATAATAATAGTGAAAAAGTGTCAAGGACTAAGCTAGAATCTGCAAACATTTTATTCAAAAGGAGAAGACAAAAAATTTGGGCTCTTTGTTAGATCAAGAAGAATGCATATGAGAACCACTCAATCATTTTCGTCGTGGTCTTCTCCTTAGTATGACTCAATAAAAATAAAAAAAAGTTCACAGAAACACTCTGAAATATTTCTGGAGTTTTTAGTTTTTCTTGAAGAAGGCAAATTAAAAGGAAGAAAACAAAATTCAGAAAAAATATTTACACGAGAGAGCTCCCAACAAGCAAGAAGAAGAATTGAGAAATATTTTTGGGTTTTCTTTCCATACTACAACTAATTAAACTAGACAGAAAAACTAAAAAGAAGCAAGAAATATATTTGGGGTTTTCTCAAAGTTTTTCAAACACACAAGAAGAAAGCGAGAAAAATAAAAATAAATCTAAGATGGATAATACAATGAGAAAGTGTGAACACCGACAACTGGAATGAAATGTGTGAACATGAATATAATGTCAGTGGAAATATGTACTCCCCCAAACTTAGGCTTTTGGCCATGCTTGGTAATCACCATCCGTAGTAGCCATCCGGCCCCATCTCGAAGTGTTGTGGAGCAGGCACCTGAGCGTCCCACTCCTGAGGCTCCTCCTCTGCCACCGCATGAGCGTTCTGGTAGGCAATGTTGTCATCTAGCATGATCATGTATCCGCCCCTGGCAATAGAATCAATCAAAGCAAGTGCAGGCAACAGAATAATATCATGAGTCTCCACACTGTATACCAGGTTGTAAGAAATATTATGAATTGAGTTATCAATATTAGTAAACTAGTGGTCCTCCATCACCTGGTAATCTAAATAAACCTTGGGCAAAGGATGATCATGTTGGTGTATTTGAATGTTAAAGTGACTCGCTAAGCGAGCAGCGTAAATACCGCCATGAATTTTACCCTTGGTCCTGGTGTAAACGGCGTGCAATAATAGCCCCTATACCAAAGGTGTTATCGCCATATAGTGCACGGCGTAAGACAACGAAATCAGGGGCACTAAGTGCACCGACCTTCTCTTTAGCAAGTAAAAACTTCACAACGAATAGAGCAAAATAATGCATAGAAGGAAACTGCAAACTAGTGGCAGTGACACTTGATACCCCTCTCTCATCTCCCACTGTCAGAGTACGATAAAATTCTTCAAACTCTGCAAGTCTAGGATCTCTTATTTCCCCATCAGAAGGGATCAAGCATATGTCACAAAAGTCAGTGAGTGGTATCTGACGGGTTTCAGCATATAAATTAAACTACACCCCAGGGGGATTATTCCTACTCAGAAAATGAAAATTTTGCACAAAGGAATTTGAGAGGAGATGGTATTTGATGATCCACAAGTATAGGGGATCAATCGTAATCCTTTCTATAAGTAAGAGTGTCGAACCCAATGAGGAGCAGAAGGAAATGACAAGTGGTTTTCAACAAGGTATTCTCTGCAAGCACTGAAATTATAAGTAACAAGTAGTTTGATAGCAAGATAATTTGTAATGAGTAAGTAACGGTAACGGCAAATAAAATGCAGCAAGGTATCCCAATCCTTTTGTGGCAAAGTACATGCCAAAACGGTCTCTTATGATAAGCAAAGTGTTCTTGAGAGTAAATGGGAATTTCATCTAGTCACTTTCATCATGTTGGTTTGATTCGTGTTCACTACTTTGATAATTTGATATGTGGGTGGACCGGTGCTTAGGTGCTGTTCTTGAACAAACCTCCTACTTATGATTAACCCCCTTGCAAGCATCCGCAACTACAAGAAAAGTATTAATATAAAATCTAACCATACCATTAAACTTTTGGATCCAAACAAGTCCCTTACGAAGTAGCGCATAAATTAGGGATTAAGCTTCTGTCACTCCCGCAACCCATCATCTAATAACTACTCCACAATGCATTCCCTTAGGCCCTAATAAGGTGAAGTTCCATGTAGTCGACGTCCACATGACACTACTGAGGGAATCACAACATACATATCATCAAAATATTGAACACATATCAAGTTCACATGATTACTTGTAACAAGATTTCTCCCGTGACCTCAAGAACGAAAGTAACTACTCAAAAATGATAATCATGCTCAAGATCAGAGGGGTATTAAATAGCATAATGGATCTGAACATATAATCTTCCACCAAATAAACCATAGTAATCAACTACAAGATGTAATCAACACTACTAGTCACCCACAAGCACCAACCTAAGGTTCCGGTACAAAGATTGAACACAAGAGATGAACTAGGGTTTTGAGAGGAGATGGTGTTGTTGAAGATGTTGATGGAGATTTCCCTCCCCAAGATGGGAGAGTTGTTGGTGATGATGATGATGATGATTTCCCTCTCTGGGAGGGAAGTTCCCCCGGCGGAATCGCTCCGCCGGAGGGCAAAGTGCTACCGCCCAAGTTCCGCCTCGAGACGGCGGTGCTTCATCCCGAAAGTCCCCCCTTATTTTTTCTAGGTCAAAATGACTTATATACCAGAAGATGGGCACCGAAGGTGGGCACAACCCACCAGGGCGCACTTGGGGGCCCTGGCGCGCCTAGGTGGGTTGTGCCCACCTAGTGGCCCCCTCTGGTAGCTATTTGTTCCAATAATTATTAAATATTCCATAAAAAATCTCCGTGAAGTTTCAGCTCATTTGGAGATGTGCAGAACAGGTAACTCTGATGTAACTTTTCCAGGTCCAAAATTCCAGCTGTCGGTAGTCTCCCTCCTTGTGTGAACCTTGCATATTATGAGAGAAAAGGCATTAGAATTACTCCAAAAAGCATTATTATGCATAAAAGCATTATAAATAATAGTAGGTAAACATGATGCAAAATGGACGTATCAACTCCCCCATGCTTAGACCTTGGTTTAACCTCAGGCGAAAACCGAAATCAAAAAACATGTCCACATGCTTAGAGAGAGAGGTTTCGATAAAAATAAAATACGTACATAGAAGCATCATGTGTATTGTTATAACAACAACAAACTTTTTTATAGAACTTTTATCACATAACTTTTATCGTAAACTTCTCATGAACAAGTAAAAATTCATCACAACGTCAAAGTATAAAGCATAATCTCTATTGAAAACCAACAAACTATGTTCTCAGTCAACTTTGCAACTACAATTCATCATCTTTTCAGGAAGGGTCACATATTGGAGCCTTTTGGCAAGTTCACATACTCAACCATCATATAGTCTTCTATAATTGCTAACACTCACCGTTTACACATGAGCAAAAAGTTTCAACCGGACATGTTGGTGATATAACTATTGAGTATAAACCACCCTAGAGGGGCCGGGTTATGCTCATAGTGATTCACCCGTATTGAAGCCGATGAAGACATGAAGGATGGCGCTTTACAAAGGAGACTTAATAGTAAGGCCCAAAGCCCAAAGGTGGGTTAAGGCCCATATATGTAAACCACCATAAGGAGTATCACTTGTATTATAAGATAGGAAAGAGTGAGAGACCAAGCCAGACATGTTTATGAGTCGGCCGAGATTCTGTGAATCGACCGGGCGTCAACCTGTGTATATAAAGGGACGACCCAGCGGCGGTTTAGGGACAGGAAAACAACAGACCGAGAGCCAGGTCAAGCGTATTCGCTCCCTGGTCATCGAAACCCTAGCAATACCACCTCAACTGGATTAGGCATTTACCTTCACTACAAGGGGCCAAACCAGTATAAAATCCTCGTGTCCTTTGTCCTGATTAACCCCTTTAATCTAACCTTGTTGTGATGGCTCCATGACTAAGTCCTCACACTAGGACATCTGCCGTGACAATTCCACGACAGTTGGCGCCCACCGTGGGGCCAGCGCACGGTGGTTTCGAGTTCTTAAAGGGAAGCTTCGAAGGGATCAAGGGATATGCCCTGGGCCGGATGACCAAGAGTCATCGCGGCAAGCTCTACATCGATGACGCAGGCTAGGGCCCCGAGGATGGCTCAATTGAGTACGGGTACCTGGTCCCCTTTGGTGGAATTCACGTCTTCATTGGCAAGATCAGCAAACCGGGCCCTGAGCCGGACATCTGCATCGACATCATCGAAACGGCTCAGCGTGCAAGATCTGCCCGAGTTCAGCCTGTCATGAAGCGTGCCTTCGCGGGATTAATCAATGGTGCGAAATCTAAATCGGTATCTAACGGTGAGATGGTTATTTATTCAGATGGGGAGTCATCTACCAGTGAGACCGAGTCGTTGCATCAACTGCAAGATGGCTGGCTTGGGGGCTGTTCCGATGGCGACAGCATTCCAGACCCCCCTGAACCGCCAAACAGGGTTGCAATCTTCATGGCCGGTACACAGCCAGTACAACACTCCTCAACTGCAGCGGCACTGATTTTCGGGTCAGCAGCGGCAACGGCAGCCAGGGCAGGAGGCCCAGCGCCCCCGCCGGCTCAAGTCTTGTCCGGTTTACTAGACACCTTGACACCACTGTTGACGACGGAGGTTAACCTGGCCAATCAAGATCAGCATAATGCGGAAGTCGCGAAATTGCGGGATCAGATAGCTCAAGCTAAGGAGGACCTAACAGCTGAAGACGCCAGGATGACTATGGAGCGGGTTACATTGGATGCTCAGGCACAACGGATTCAATCAGAGTCTTATCGGCTCATGTTAGATCAGAACGCCTCAAATGACGTCATGAGGAGGAGGCATCAGAGTCGTCTGCCGCCGTTTTATGAAGGAAGGAATCTCTTTAACACACCCGGGGCAGGAGCTAGTAACCTGCTAGTGGTAGAGCGGGTTGAAACACCTGGGACAGGAGCGCCGGTTCGGCCGCGTGCCCTGGACCTGCCTCGTCAGAGCAATGTCCCATCGCAACATGTGCCAACACCACCGGGTCATTACTCTAATCCGTTGGATACCATAATCACAACAACATCACGATTGGCAGCCCTTCCAGTTGAAGGCGAGTCTCCAGTGGCAGTTGAAACCCGGAGAGCTAGAGAGCTGTTGTAGACGGGGTTGGTTTAGCAGCAGGCTTATTCTTACAGTCGGGAAAGGATTCATTCCACCTCTCGCCCAAGCCGGAGTTACAACAGGCATATAGATGAACCGGCTGTGTCAAGCAGTGCACGGAACAGTAACCCGCCGCGTGAGCATAACCCGACGGGCGGTGGTGCTGATGCTCAGAATGTAGTGGATCAAGGTAGAGCATGTCGAGAGGCCGAGTTAGCGGCACAGTATGCGGCCCGTCAACCTTCGCCGGTTCGTCCGACAACTTCGTTGGAGCCAGGTGTAACCTTCAGGAATTTGGGTGTGCTGTGCTTAGTGCCGGCTCTACGTAATGAGCGTCTGCCCAAGGATTTCAAGGGTCCCCGTAAGGTGCCTAACTACACAGCTGATTTGCCTCCCGAAGCATGGATCGAGAGCTATGAGATGGCCATCACTACAAAAAAATACACTTCTATGATGATACGTGTTTGTCACAGTAGGTCGCGTTTTTTGTCATGCATGTACATCCATGGCGATTTTATGATAGAATCAAGATAGTCATACATGTGCTGTCGTAGAAGTGTTCCACGACATTACCAAAATTATCATCACGAAAGTGTCCACTTCCATGACGATAAATCGCACGTCACAGAAGTGCTTTCGTCAAGGGTGACCGACAAGTGGCATCCACCGTAACGGAACACCGTTAAGCTATCGTGTCAGATTTTGGATCCGATAACCCGTTAACAGCCCTAACCAACGGGAAATTTCCACATGTAAAATTCTGATTGGCCGAAGGGAACACCTGTCAGCTCGTCAGTGGGCCAGATGTCGCCCGTCCATTGGAGGAGACATGCCTATGATACGTCGACATGTGGCTGGGCCCAACAGAGGCCCATATAGGTTAAAAAGGCCGACCCATTCAAAGGCCCGTAGAACTTAATCAGGTACTAGTGGGCCAGCCCAATAACAGCCTGCTTAATAAAGACCCATTTACGACCTGAAGCTAGATCTGGCCCGTTAATTATTCGCCCAATATTTGGGCCCATTTACGGCCCGAAGCTAGATCTAGCCCGTTAATTGTTCGCCCAATATTTGGGCCCATTTGCGGCCCGAAGCCAGATCTGGCCCGTTAATTGTTCGCCGAATATTTGGGCCCAACTACAGCCCAATGACTTTTGGCCTGTTAGAGGCTTGATGTAGACATGGGCCCATTTCATCCCAGTGTGACTTTCGGCCTGGGAATGGCCCATGCTGCCCATGGGCCATATATGGTCTGACGGGATATCGGGACCACTAACGACCCGTGCTAAAGGTGGAAACAGTTAAGCCCAACATGACTTTGGGCCTGTTAAAGGCCTGTCACATAATTCAGCCCGTTGATGCCTGTGCTAAGCTTTTGGCCTCTTAAAGGCCCATGATATCAGTGGGCCAACTAAGGCCCGAGATATGTTTCGGCCTGGTAACGGCCCATGAGCTAACTGGGCCCAAATGGCCCAGTCTACATTTCGGCCTGCTGAAGGCCCGTCGACGACTAGTGAAAATTGAGGCCCAACATGCATTTTGGCATGCTAAAGGCCCGTGGTTTCATCTCGGCCGTAATAGGCCAGTACTATATTCAGCCTGTTATTGGCCCAACTCTACCTGGGCTAAACTAAGCGCTGGGTCGACAAAAGGCCCAACTAAAATATAGGCCGGTGTAAGTTTGGGCCCGACGCAATGTGTGAAGGCCCCAATCATTCGGGCCCAAGAAAGACGCAGGCCGGCCCAATTATGGCCCGCTAAAAACCTGGCCCGTTAGAGTCGAATGTTTCGGTCCGGTCGACTACATCTGATTTTTTTCAGATAGCAAATGATGGCAGTAACTAGTAGGAATTAAGAACAAACCTACTCTATACAATAAAGAAAGTATGGCATAGTAACTAAGAATAAACCTACACTATACAATAAAGGATTTAAGGTATATTACATCCACTAGGCATCAAAGTTCGCCACCAGTGATCATAAAGCGCAACAAAGAAGCAGATTATAAAAACTGGGCACCATTGCAGCATAACAAAATAATACTGAACTGAGACCACTTCCAAGACAGTTCAAGAAAGGTTAGCCTTGCGGGGGAACTGCTGTGCAAGCTGATGAGCAAGGCTGTGAGACCGGCCTAGCATGTCGGTCATAGCTTCCAGGTGTAGCTGTTTAGCGATGACGTTCTCATTGGTGTTCTCCGCAATCTTTCTTAGAGATAGGACTTCAAGTCGAAGTTGAGTTGCAGAATGCCTTTCTGCTAGAATTTGGGACTGAAGAAGCCGAACTGATTCAGACAACGAATTTTGTGAGCTTGTCTGACTGTTAGTCTCAAGTAACTTGAACACCGCATCAAGACAAGACTTTGGGGTTGTCTCTCTATCTTCAAGATGTTTTGCCTTCTTTGCTGCAATATATGTTGGGTTTGTCTCACAGCCTTCAGCACACTTATGCATGCCATCAGGCATATCACCCTGAAACAAAGCAGAGAGATGACAGGTTTTGCACGTGTATAAACAAAGATGATAATTGTTGTGTCAATTCTATCCAATTCCAAATTAGAAAATAAAGAGTAAGTTCAAAATATCAATAGCATAATTTGGCATTGTTCATAATGTGGGGAGCTTCACCACACTACTAGATTACCATGTCAACATAACAAGCATAAATGAAGGGCAAAGTAAATCATTGTATCGATTTTGGATAATGTGCATGGCATGTTGTTCATATCATCAGCCACATCAGTAAGATAAAATAGGAGATGACAAGGTGCAAACGTGGGCTGCTTCACCACACACTGGATTATAGATCCACAAAAACAAGCATGCATATAGGGAGTATTAAGTAATGTGCATGGTATGAATAAGGAATTTGGTTTTACTAGTAAAACTTAGAACTTACGGTTCTTACGAACATGCATTTTGGTAGAAACAGCAAACTAAACAGCAGTAAATGATAGGGAGTATGAGCAAATTAAACAGCAGTTGAGGATAAAGGCTTTAGAAGGACTGACTTACATTAATAGTTAACATCGGCTTTATAATGCCCTTCTCCATGTCAAGGGAAGGATAACTCAAGAATTTCATCACAGAATCTTCTTCATAAGCATTGCATGTACTCTACATTTTGTAGAGAGTAATTATAGATATGATAATACTGGAAGGGATAGAGGATAATGAAGATAAGATGCAGATTGATGCTACATAATCAACTACCAATCCTTGGAAGTACAAGCGTTGCAGGACAAAATGTACTGACAAGAGCAATGGGCTACACTTCTGCACTGGCATTGTCTGTGTATTCTACTTGTTGGTAAGATTAAATATAGATCTGATCTTTTTTAGTAAATGCTAGGCAAGGGAGATAAGATGCAGCATGCTACAAAATGAACCAATCCCTCTTCCCATAATACAAGAGTATTTTGAACACTGGTGTACTGTACAAAATGTTCTTATATGGGACGGAGGGAGTAGCTGTTAATGTAAGTACAATGGTAGGCCATGTTCAGTCCTTACAAGAGGACTACAGAGCTAAACCTCTTCAAAAGCATTGGGTTGATTCTAAATTTATGTAAGAGTCCATATGGATCTTATAATGTCCACCAAATGGACTATTACGAGGCTAACATGTGCAGTGATGCTACATAATCAAACAGCTATGAAAGTAAGTATGGTCATACAGGGCAAGCGGTACTCACAAGAGCAATGCAGTGTGCAGTATAGTTGCGAGATTCTGTGGTCCCTTGAGAACGAATGTTCTTCTGCTAACAGTTTTCGTACAAGTGAGTCATTAAGGCAAATGCAGAATTGTAGTTCAAATTGTGATGTGATATCATAGATAGTACCTTACGCTGCAGCCGAGACCAATGTGTAACAAGATTATTCCAGTCACCATCGGATAAATGTAGCACCGGAGACTTTACAGAAATTTCGTGCAGAGGCTTGCCATCGAAGTACGCTTGCCTCAGGTAGGAACGATACTTCATCAATGAGTGCTTGAAAAGCGCAACCAACCCTTGCTCGTCATCACAATCCAGTTTGCTCCTCGCCTATTTAAAAGAATGAAATCTTGTGTCTTCTGTCAGCAGAAACATATGTATTAATGACCATGAATAACATTAGTACATTACTTACGCGTAAGTTATGGAGGAAGACTGGAAATTGTTCTGTGTCTGCGGTATAATCTTTCCATGAAGGAAAAATGCGCACAAAGCTCCTGACAACAACATAAGCTTCGTCTTCTAAACTGGGAAGAAATGGAACAGGGGTCCTATTTGCTGCAATTGGGGCTCTCTCTGGTTCAAAAAGGGATTTGGCAACTGGATTCGGTGTACTCTTTGCTGGAATGGGGGTTTTGCGTCATACAACTGGTGCTATGTCAACTGGCATAATCATACTATTTGCTGCAGTTGGGGTCTGCTGAGTTGGGGCATTAGAAATGACCAGTGTAGTAGGGCTAGAGTCTGCTAGAGTTGGGGTATTTTGTGGGTCAGGTGATATTGCAACTACACCTAATGGGCTATTTGATTTAGCAGGTGCCACTACCTTTTCCAAATACTTTGCTTGTGCTCATCCACGATCAGCAATCGCCCTCTTCCTTTTGAACGTGTGATACACAAGAACAACATTTGAATGGATAAATATGGTATGATGACAGATGGAATATGTACTGAAAATGGATAGGCAGGGCGTATTCACATAGACGATGTGTAAACTAAGCTAATGGCAGTTCAACAAAGTAGAAGCAATGCAGAGCATCAGTTGCAAGATATGTGCGAGCAATGTAACCTTGGAAAGTTAGAGCAAGTACCTTGATGGGTGAATAAGATAGGGCATCTTCCTCTGACTCCTCCACTAGGGAGCTACATTGACTTAGGTCTCCCTCTAGCTCAAAATCACTGTTAGGATCATATTCCGAGCATGAATCTGTCGGTGGAGAGCGTTTGCATTGCATTGCATCTAGACTTGATTTCAGTCCCTTAATGCCAAGGTTGACAGCCATGGCATTGTTCTGCTTTATTCTTTTCATGCGCGCAAGCTCATAATCATTATGATGCTGTTCAGAATCTGAGATTCATGAAAACATAAAAAGTAGTCGGATTATCTATGGAATGCATTGCAGATTCAACTCGGAGAGTGTCTCCCTATAAACCCCCGCATGTGCAATGTTCACCTCCCCAACCGTGCTGACCATACCACACACAGAAATACAAACCCCTTATGTCTCTATAACAGGCAGACACACATTTCAAAACTGAAGTAGGAACATTAGAATCATAAGAAATTTGTATTTGAACAAATAAACTAAGCAATTACGAGTGGCGTAATGTTTAGCTTCAAGGGTGGAGTGTTGGTAGTGCGACACAAAGCAAGTAGGCAGATTGTATTCCATGTAAAAGATCGAAAGCTATGTAAAATCTGGAAATTACACTTTCTTTCTATACAATGCAGTGTTCGTTACCCACACATGATGGAAGAGATCACATAGAGAAATACTATTCACTCATGTCTACGGTTCTAGTATTTAGAAATAGGGTGGTCCACCCTAAAAGAATATTGACAACAAATATGACAAGGCAAGCATAGATGTCGTGAATCAATCATTTACTTGTGAGATTACTAGGACAAGTATGCAGAATTGTAACTACAGTAAGAGACCGTCCAAAATCTGAATGAAGAAGTTTGTCTAGCACTTATTGTTTGCAACTAATCGACGTGAATAATTGGATATTATATCGAATGAGTAAGAAAGACAAGTAAAATTGTCAACAAACCTGGCTTGCAGTAGTAATCTGGGTCAATGTCACTACGACCAACAATCCAAAATGACTAGTTTCTGTTCCGAGGGCCGGAATTTTGAAAACCCTGTGAACTTTAGAGGTACTAAAGATTACCGAAATACATGTGAACCATTAAGTGTAGGTAGCACTGAGCACACAACAAACCCTAATGACAGTCCTACCTAATGAGTAATGAATCAATTAGAAAATAGGTGATGAGGAGTGGCTGCTGAGTGTTGAGGACGTATCTCAGGATAAATCAGGTTGGCTTGGTGGGTGCTGCATGCCTGAGCCCTGAACGGACTGGGAAGGTAGGCACGGCGGCGTGCCCGGGCAGCGGTGACACTATTGGGCAAGCGGCTCCTGGCCTCCTATTAGTCCAGCGTCTCCTCCTAGAGTCATGCCGTACGGGGACGGCAAGTCGCCGACGAGGCAGGCGGCTGGGGGCGAGTAGAGATCGGAAGCGCGTAGCAGAACCGAGGGGAATCGGGGCCTGGGATGACCCAAAATCCTAGGGTGGGCCGGCCCACCGTGGGCACCTGTAGAGATACACACCCGAGTGGCGAACATGCATTTTTGAAACTAATTTAAGAACATTTAGCTAACCAATTAAACAACTCTGTTTTAATAATATTAGATTTGTATTTGAACAACTAAGCTTGTTTAGCTTGATGGGTGGAGCAGTGTTATTATGACACAAAGCACGTATTCTGATCGTATAGTGATCATAAAAGGGGGAAACTCTAAGCATATTTTTTTAGAAAAAGAGGGTTTCCCCTCCGATTTCTATTAAACAAACCACCACAGAACCAACATGATCAATTAAACCCTAAGCATGATCAATTAAACCGTACTATGGCTGTACCATGGCAGATTTGAAGCTGCAAACTGGAGAAATGATATTTAGCATCCATTGTTTGCTTCGAACTAAGAACTAAATTCTAAGAGCTGAAAAGAAAGTAGAGTAACCAAGTTAAGATCTATTTTCTGGTTGAGATCAAAAAGTTGAGGAGATATGAAGTGCCACCTCTCTTGCGGCGCCGTGTAGGCATCGGGGGTGCAATGGCTGTCAGTGGTGTTGAAGCAGATCTGCGACGGTAGATGGGTGCATCGGGGGATAAGTCCCGTTGCGGTGGAAGAGAAGGTCGTGTGAGCGGCCCCGGCAAAGAGGACGACAGTGCCGATGAAGCGAGAGGACGCGATGCAAGGCTATTGGTCCGTCGCCATGGATGAGAAACGTCCATCTCTAGAAGTGGACGACGCGGTCTTGGTAGGCACTCCGGCATGGTGGAGGAAGGTGGCGATGGATGTGGTGGAGGACGGTGCCGATGGATGGGGTGGCGGACGGAGGCTGGTGTGGGGATGGGGTGTTCTAGCGTGGACAGTGTATGAATGGAAAAATGGAGGGAGAGGTACAGGGAACCATGTTTTTGGGACGGGCCTGTTTGAAATATGGGAAAGTTACGAACTTAGCCACCGTTTAAAATTTGGACGTCTCGTCAGTTGGGGATAGGACGGTAATCTCGCATCTCGCCAATATTTGCCTAGAGCGATTTCGGGCGAGGAGAGGGTGGTTGGCGCCCATGGTGTATGAACGGGGCTGACAGGTAGGGAGGTTGTGTCACGTCTGAGTGAAGTTACAAACCTGCCCCTATTGAAAATATTTGCCTACATCGATTTCGGCCGAGTCGAGTTTGTTTTGCCGCCCACCGTGTATGAATGGGGAATGGAGGGAGAAACAGAGGTCTTTCGGACGAGCTTGAATCAAATGAGTTTTGCTGCCCATGTTTGACGCGCACCGTGTCGGAATGGGCTCAGAGGCGGTCGTGTCACGTCTAATTGAAGTTACTAACCTACCCCTATTTAGAGCAGTGGAAATCAGGCCGATGGATTGTCTGTGTAATGGGTAGACAGTAATTTCCATCTCCCAAACACTTGGCTTCGGGCAGCCGACGTGGGAGTGGACATTTTGCTGCTTCTTTCAAATTTTGGGACAATAAGCATCCGCATTTACCCTGGCAACTAAATTCGAATCCATTTTGTATTCCTATATGAATCTTTATAAATCATTCTATGTGTTTTTACATATCTTCAAAAGGACGACAAAGATGTATTCCACTGTCATATATGAATATTGTTTACAAATGTCGATACTCAAATTCAGAAACTAGAATCCAGTCTAAGGTGAATTCGAATATTTTGAACACTTCATGTCCAACTCAAATGTCACACGCAACATAATGTGTACTCCCATTTAGATCTGTACACAAGCGATGTATCAAGATTCAAATACCGAGTCAATCAACCAAGAATGTACATAACTAACACACATATAAACACTTATAGAGTATATGGATCAATAATATCAACTAACATACATAAGTCAGGTCGCTGTACTTTTTTGGCTACAACAACATCCTTTTTTTAGCCAGCATCTTGGCCCTTTCTGATGCGTGCCACTTATGGTCCATCTATACTACTACTATTGTTGAATGCACATTCAGCTCGATTGGCATATTTGTAGGTCTGGCACAGCAATCCAAATGAAATGTCTCCGAGTCTTATCAATTAATACATACTTGTGCTCAAATAAAATTACAAACCAAAAAAAAAAACAACAATTATTACATGATCTCTAAAACAAATGGTTTGATTTATTACATGAACAGACAACACAAAGGTTATTCAACTATGGAAAGAACATTTCACCTATGATTTACCAAGTAGGAATTTAATTTCCTTTTTTCCTTCAGGACCTTAACAATCTGGTCAGTCTCAGCTTGCTTCGTTTTCAAATCCACCAAATATTTAATGGTTGTCTTGAGTACTGCTTGTGATTGTGTTGTTTGCTTCCTCAACATGTCAACTTCATCTCTAAGTGCAGAAGCAGAATTTCTTTCTGCCACTAGTTTAGCCTCTAGAGCATCAGCGGTTGGCAATTCATAATGCACGATTGGGCTGGTGCCACTGCTGTGGGATGATGCAACGTCCATGGGGACCTCACTCTTTGATCTTGGGGTAACATGTTTTGCCATTAAAGTTCCGGTTGGATTCAGAAAAGTTGAAGTTAGCAAAACATCTCAACTGGGAGTTATAACAGCAAACCAGTTAAACAAACAAGGAATTGAAGAGTTTCAAGTGGATGCAGAAAAGTAGTTATTAACATCATTGTAACCCGCTGTTGCAGCAGCAAAGCAGTTAAACGAACAAGTAGATATTTAAGTTAAGGCAAACAGGTAATTCTTAACAGTAGGTATCAAACACATACATAGGCGCAGTCTACAATATGATTAACAGGCTGTGCCATTATGTAATCAGTAGCAAACTAAATTTAGCCAAGCAACGTAATTGAACAATTCTGCAATAAGTGGCTAACTAAAATTCCGAGAAGCAGGTAACTGAACTTACGCTAGTTCTTTGTACAAGCACACTACAACTTCTTTTTCGCTTACAAGGTTGTACGGAGGAGTCCATGGCATCAATTGCTTGGATACGCAGTCCCAATACTTCTTTCTTCCCACACTGCATGGGTAAGTCGAATGGTTAATCTGGTAAGATGGTGCGTCCTTGATATGTTATATGAGGACGTGTAGTCAGACTAGTTGTAGCCAAACACATCACACTGGCATTTACTGTATATTTCATGCGATTACTTTTGGCATATCGAGATCTAAGCAATCTACAATAGGATGAGAAGACTGGTATCCTTCACATTATTGGCGAACTCAGTTCATAGAAACAAGCAATTCAACCATTCTGTGGGTAAATCAAAAGCGCCACTGGAATATTTTTCACTATCCAATCATACACGCAAAAGGGGCGACGCCACCATAGGGGCTGGTATGGGCGGCTGCCTCAGGTGGCTGGAAAGTGTGCACCTAGTTTGAGTCATCCAAGTTGGCCCACGCTAGTTTTGTTCGTCCCAACGCACGAGTAGGAAATGTAAAAAATGAAGAAAAATGTTTCAATTTGGATGGGCCAATAACATAAGTGCAAGGCAGGCCCTATAGCAGGCTCGCGGCCCAAACGAGCGCCTCCCATCTCAATCGACATCAGGAAAAATCTCAATTCATTAGCTCCAGCCTCCAGTCTGGTTCGCTCCTAACCTAGCCGCCGCTGGACAGACCGACACAGCACTTCCTCGCGCCCTCGTTGGATGGCGGTCGCCGGGCTTCAAGCGAACGGAAGGACAAGAAGATGAAGATCCAACCCTAGGTGTAGCCTGCGTGGAAGGCAGCGGCGGCAGCACATGCATGGCATCGAGCTTGCGCAAACGGACAGTCGTAGCTTGCAAGAGTAGCATGCGCAACGAGCAAGTACATCACATCCCTGATTATATCTAATTCAACTCTTCAATTTCTGGCCAATAGTTAAACCCGACGGTGTTGTAAAACTGCTTGTATGTAGGGAATCTATGAGAAAATGAAACCAATTTCTACTTATTTTATAACTCCCCCAATCAATACTGAACTGATTGAATCTGATGTATCTAATCAAGTTTCTGGTGCAAACATACAAGCTCATGTTGTTCTTGAGCCTGAAGTGTCTAATGAACAGACTGCTAATGAAGGATTTGATGCAAACATTTTACATGCTCCTGGTGATGAACATATAGTGTCTAATGAGGGATCTAATGCAAGCATTTTGCAAGCTCATTGAAGGATTTAGTGTCTAATGATGATCTACTATGTTGAGAGAGACAGAGATTTGCAGGCATTGATGACAAGCAAATTATAGTGCATTTTCATAGCTTGAGGAAACGTCGAGGCCATCTACCAGAAAGTCCCTGTATCATGACAACATAGCATAAATACTTGTTGAGGGACAAACTTTGTCTTGGGGTATTGATCTTCTTCCCATTCAACTCCATTGGCATTGAACTTTCATTCAAAACCAATACCTTGATTCTTCCGGTGCATTCCTTGCTTGCGCACAATTTCCTCGAATTGCTTACTCCCGGCAAGGCTTTTGTACACTCCTTTCTCTATAATTCCCTTCAATAAGCTATTTTCTTGCTCAAGTGTAACTTGGCTAAGAGAATCATTAGTGGAATCAAGAGAACTACTAGAAGCAACAATATTGGATTTAGCATGATCATTGTTACTACTAGCGGAAGAATCTTTCTTGTTAGATTTGACTTGAGGCATGTAAGTGGATAAGAGTAAATGCTTGGCAATGTAAGAAGAACTCTTCTTGCGGAGATCATCATTGATTCCCTTTAAGAACTCATGCTCTTGCTCAAGATTGAGCTTTTCAAAGCGTAGCTTCTCATGAGCTCTTAAAAGTTCTCGATGATCTTCAAAGATAGTGTCATGAGCTAACTTAAGAGTTTTTAGTTCTTTAGTTAGAGCCTCAATCTTCTCCTTATCATTGTCATTCGTTTTATCTTGATTAGCATGATTAATTGGTCTTTCATCATAGTATTCATCACTAGAGTTGTCACCAAGCAAGTCATCACCTAACAAGTCATCTTCATCACTATTGAAATCAACATACTCGGGGTGTGTTACCTTAGGACCTTTGGCCATGAAGCATCTTCCAATTCCTTCATTTGGTGAGTCAAATATGTCGTAGGAGTTGGTTGACACAAGTGCTAGGCCGGCAACACCTTCATCTTGAGTATCTTCGGAGTCAGAGTGATAACTTCTCTCGGAGTGGCTGTCGGAGTCGGAGCCGGATACCCATTCACCAACATGAGCTTGATGTCTTCGTATTGTGTAGCTCCTTGATGATTTTTCCTTCCTTTCCGAATCCTTGCTTCTCCGTGAGTATCTTCGTTCATAACGATCATCTCTACTCCTTCTCTCTCTTGGTGGTGATCCTTTGCTTCTTCTTTTTGGAGAATCTTCTCTTCTCTTGTAGGGAGCCGTACACTCGTTGGAATAGTGTCCGGGTCTTCCACAATTGTAACAGTTTCTCTCTCGACTAGAAGATCTTTTGTCATTGTAGGACCTTGACTTGGAGCTTCTATCTTTGCTTCTACTCTTGTAGAACTTGTTGAAGTTCTTCACCATTAAGCTCAATTCTTCATTGAAGTCTTGTTTCTCACTTGATGATGTAGGGGCTTCACATGAGGCTTTATAGGCACCACTTGACTTGTTGTGAAGTTCCTCTTTATCCTTAAGTGACATCTCATGAGCAACAATTCTTCCAATCACTTCCATTGGCTTGAGATCTTTGTAATTGGGCATCATTTGGATCAATGTGCACACGGTATCATATTTTCCATCCAAGGATCTTAGGATCTTCTTGGTGATGAATCTATCGGTCATCTCTTCACTTCCTAAGCCGGCAATCTCATTTGTGATGAGAGCAAGCCTAGAGTACATTTCAGCGACACCTTCACCATCCTTCATCTTGAACTTGTCAAGTTGGCTTTGAAGCACATCCAACTTGGATTCCTTGACGGAGTCGGTACCTTCGTGCATATCAATCAAAGTGTACCACTTGTAGGATCGAAAGTATGTCTAGAGGGGGGTGATTAGACTACTTGACCAAATAAAAAATTAACCTTTTCCCAATTTTTGTTCTTGGTAGATTTTAGGACAAGTCAAGCAATCATCACACAATTCAAGCAAGCATGCAAAGAGTTTATGGGCAGCGGAAAGTAAAGCATGCAACTTGCGAGAATGTAAAGGGAAGGGTTTGGAGAATTCAAACGCTATTGAAGACACGGATGTTTTTCCCGTGGTTCGGATAGGTGGTGCTATCCTACATCCACGTTGATGGAGACTTCAACCCCCGAAGGGTAACGGTTGCGTGAGTCCACACAGGGCTCCACCCAAGGGCAACGGTTGCGCGAGTCCACACAAGGCTCCACCCACGAAGGGTCCACGAAGAAGCAACCACCCACAAAGGGTCCATGAAGAAGCAACCTTGTCTATCCCACCATGGCCATCGCCCACGAAGGACTTGCCTCACTAGCGGTAGATCTTCATGAAGTAGGCGATCTCCTTGCCCTTAAAAACTCCTTGGTTCAACTCCACAATCTTGTCGGAGGCTCCCAAGTGACACCTAGCCAATCTAGGAGACACCACTCTCCAAGAAGTAACAAATGGTGTGTAGGTAATGAACTCCTTGCTCTTGTGCTTCAAATGATAGTCTCCCCAACACTCAACTCTCTCTCATAGGATTTGGATTTGGTGGAAAGAAGATTTGAGTGGAAAGCAACTTGGGAAGGCTAGAGATCAAGATTCATATGGTAGGAATGGAATGTCTTGATCTCAACACATGAGTAGGTGGTTCTCTCTCAGAACATATGAGTTGGAATCGTGTGTGTGTTCTGATGGCTCTCTCCTCAAATGAGGAAGGAGGTGGAGGGGTATATATAGCCTCCACACAAAATCCAACCGTTACACAGTTTTCCAATCTCGGTGGGACCGAATCAATAAACTCGGTCGGACCGAAAATGTAAACCTAGTGACCGTTAGAGATTTTCGGTGGGACTGACATGCAACTCGGTAGGACCGATTCGGTTAGGGTTTGGGCATAACGTAATCTCGGTGAGACCGATTACACAAACTCGGTGAGACCGAATTTGGTAATTAGCTAACCAGAGAGTTGGTCAGGAAAACTCGGTGGGACCGATTTGCTCTTTCGGTGAGACCGAGTGGAACTCGGTGAGACCGAAAAGTTACAAAGGGGAAACACTGAGTTTACATTGCAATCTCGGTGGGACCGATTCGCTCTTTCGGTGAGACCGAAAAGTTGCGAAAGGGAAACAGAGAGTTTGCAACCCCATCTCGGTGGGACCGAGATCCTTATCGGTAGAACCGAATTGCTAGGGTTTGGCAGTGGCTAATGACAAGTGAAACTCGGTGGCGCCAGATAGGAAGAATCGGTAGGACCGAGTTTGGCTTAGAGTTTAGGTCATATGTGGATATGGGAAAGTAGTTGAGGATTTTTGGAGCATATCACTAAGCACATGAAGCAAGAGGCTCATTAAGCAACACCTCATCCCTCCTTGATAGTATTGGCTTTTCCTATGGACTCAATGTGATCTTGGATCACTAAAATATAAAATGAAGAGTCTTGAGCTTTCGAGCTTGAGCCAATCCTTTGTCCTTAGCATTTTGAGGGTTCCACTTTCACATCCATGCCATGCCAATCATTGAGCTTTCCTGAAATAATTATCTTGGAATAGTATTAGCTCAATGAGCTATATGTTGTTATGAATTACCAAAACCACCTAGGGATAGTTGCACTTTCAACTACTTTGGATCATTAGCTGGTTTTCAAAGTGCATGTAGCTTCACATTTCTCAAGTTATGTTGATTTCTGGAGTGCAAGTGCCTTCGTATTTTTTAAGTTAAATGTTCGCCCCTGGTAACTTGAATTCGTGGATCAGCCACTGCACACAAATCATACACGAATGCCAGTACGAATTAAATAAAATACAGGGACTTACACTAGCTCATTGTACAGGCTCACTGCAGCTCTGCTTGTGCTTGGGATGTTCCATGTACAAGTCCATGTTACCACTTGCTTGGATGTGCAGGCCTTGTGCTCCTTGCATCCCCTCTGCATTTTTGACACGGCGAATGGTTGATCAAATAAGGGGAATCGACCTTGATGTTGTACCGGAGGACAGATACTTACAAGGTTATACGGGTGTGCAGGATCTGTACCAGATCCCGTAGCGCCGTCATGCTTCGCTAAAAAATGGATTTGCTTGTTTCAGATGATATCTCCAGAAGAAATAAGAGTTAAAGTCAGAGTTGCATAGGCGTGTAAGCTAAGAGAGCTATGAAAGGATATCCAAACATCGTCGGAACATTGCACAAGGGAGTGATGTGTGGATACCTAGTTCGGGCCGATGTTTGGGCATGCTCGCCTAGCTATAGTGCGGGTCACTTCAGAGCCGTTGAGGGTGATGCGCTGGCGTTGGCTGGCCACGCACGAAAGCAGATCTTGAGTGGCAGCGGAGTGCTACGATGTGGTAGACAAGACCGTTGGTGAAGCCCCAACGGCCTCAGGGGGCGAAGGTGCGACGATCTGCTCGGTGAAGTAGCCCCGGTGAGCTGGGAGACGGCGTCGGTGAAGCGCACCTGATGCGGTGGAACTTGGTGTCTGTGAGGCACGTCGGTTGCGGCGGCCGACGTTGTCGGTGGACCACCCGGTGCGGTGGACGAGGGCGTAGATGAGGTAGCTCCGGTGCGGTGGTGAAGCATGACCGTCGTCTTCGTCGTCGTCGTCCGGCACAGAGGTGGGGAACGGTGGGGAAAGAGACGAGACGAGGGGCGATTCAAGGGTTGGCAGCGAATTAGGAATTTGAGCAAAATCTGGGCGCAGAAGGGGACGGTGGAGAAGAGAGATTTTGCAGGGCTGGAATTGGGGCCGCAAGATATTTCAATCTGAAACGTGGAAGCGCGAACTTATATTGTCGTCGTCCTTTTTTCGGGGGGTGGGGGGTGGGGGGCTAGGTGGCTGTGTGCTACGCGTCCGTCTGACACACGCGACCACCCCGACGGGACTATGCTTCGGTGCCTTAAGGCACCTGCCTTTGTGTCCATGACATGTGGGCCCAACAGGTGGCTGGCCCATATGTTAGTGACCCAAAGGCAGTTGCCTTTAAGGCACTGAAGCAGCGTCCACCCCGACAAGATCCTGGCCTGCCTGGTGCGCCTACATTTGAGAATGGAAATGAATCTTCTTTCATTTGCAAACGAATCTGTATGTATTACCATGCCCGTGTTTTCCTTGCAATAATTACTCATTCGAAATGAGATACTCCATCCGTTCACTTTTGTAAGTCGTTTCAGACAACCTAAAATGAACTATTTTGCACATTGTCTGAAATGTCTTCAAGGTCTTATAAAAGTGAACAGAGGGAGTACTATAAATTAATTAATGAGGAGTTATTTGAAAAAAATCGAAACGGTACCCACGCTAACGTGGATTAGAGTGTGTGTCACATAATTAGTTATTTGAATTAGAGTGTGTGTCACGTAGTTAGTTATTTGAATTAGAGTGTGTGTCACGTAGCGATCTCCAATTATAACGTGGATTTCACATTTCACTGTATCCATGCTACTTTTTTAATACAAATTCATATGTATATGATGAACACCATGGTAGTGAGAAAACTTTTGGATGGATTCAAACATATGACCTACAAAATAGCACAACAAACTGGGTCAATGTCAACTTTTCGAAACTTAGTATGGCACGAATTCGAAATAATTACCCGTATGCCTGGTCCTCGGTTCAAATCTTACAATGTACACCAAATTGAAACATCGATATTAAGTCTCGTATTATG
>NC_041390.1:408402356-408432476 GCF_002162155.2 Triticum dicoccoides | reverse complement strand
ACAAACGCTACATACTTCCTGTATCGGTCAATCTTCCTCTCCTAACCACCTTAGGAAGATATCGGTTTCCAACACACGTTCATTCTTTCTCTCCATGTTTCGATCTCTAAGTCTCTCAACTACACAACCCCTTTTTCCACTCTATTACCAAATGTATTTACCTCACACACCTGCCATTGCACCCCATGCCGAGCTCTCTCTCTCTCCCCCTCTCCCTCTCACCCTCTCACGCTAAATACATGCATTCCCTATCTAGCCCCCCAACCTATCGTGCGCACGCACGCACGTTGTATATCTAGGTCACTCCCTCGAGACTATCTCACTCTTTCTTCCGCACGGGGGGCCACACTCACTCAATCTCGCTCTCTTTATCTGAGTCTAGTTTAACCTTGTTTTCTTTCACACACAAATGATATATCTCCCTGTTCGGGCCTCGATCGACACACTCTATACTCTCTCACACCGATTGTCTATCTAGGTCAGTCCATCCTAGCCGCCGCCACTCTTTCGACCTCATGGTGGGCCACGCTCACTCAATCTCTCTCTCTCTCTCTCTCTCTGTATGTCTCGATTGACCTTGCTCTTTCTCGGACAAAAACAATATATCACCATGTTTGAGCCCAATTCGACCTATTCACATTGTATACTCTCTCACGCACATCGTCTATCTAGGTCACTCTCTCCAACCCGTCTCACTCTTTCGATCGCACGGCGACCCTATGTGATCGGTTGACCTTGCTTCCTCCCACGCACAAAATATATCTACACGTCTGTGACTGGATCATCTCTCAAGCTCTATCTTATAGCCCTCACCCTTGCCAAAAAGCTCAATCGGACAATATCTCTTTAGAGCATATATATTTGTTCAATGAACGTTGTACCACACTCACTTTGTCTCTCTATCTATATGTCTCTTGATTGACCTCGCTTTCTCACACCATATCTTCCACGCGTTGAATCTACTACCTCTCCATCCCTCACAAAGCCGAAGCTATTTACATTGCGTGGGGCACTCCAACCTTGGATTAATTTGTGTAGGCATTTATTCCGGTTGGTTTAGATTATATTTTCGTAGCATTCGGCCCACAACTACTCCAAACACCGTTGCAACCCACGCAACTCCCCTAGTTGATTTCCCTCTGGCTCGATCATCGCTCTCTCGCACGTCCTTTCTCACCTTCAACGTCGCACCCTGGTATTATTGAAAAAACTATGTTGTTCTCTTTAATTATTATAAATAAGCTACAAAACTACACACCGATAGTCCACTTGGAATGGAACAAATTTCGACCCACAAATTAAAGTGCTACAAACTACACACCGAGGGGCCTGTCGTGGATCTAAGACTGACAGTAGAATGGGGGGTAGGTATGAGCAGGCAAGATCCTAGCTATGGAGTAGTTGTACACACGAGTTTTACGAGTTCAGGCCCTTCTCGGAGGAAGTAACAGCCCTACGTCTCGGTGCCCTGAGGCGGTCGACTGGATTATATGTGTGTGTGTGTTTACAAAAGTGCGAACCCTTGTCCCAGAGGAGGGGGGGTGGCTTATATAGAGTGCGCCAGGACCCTAGCTCCCCTCCGTTACACAGGGTTCAATGTTCATAAAGGTGGGGCATTACTGGTAACGTCTACAATAAAGTGTTATAAATGCCCATAATGCTATAGTTTAAGTCACGACCGTTGCAGAGTGGGGGGCTTCTCGTCTTCTGGTGGTCGAGTGTCTTCAAGGTGGTCGAGTGTCTTCAAGGAAGTCGAGTGAGCATATCTTCATGGTCGAGTGGATGATGTTTTCTCTTCGACTGCTTCTGATTCATTGTAAAGATGTCCTCGGGCAGGGTATGCTGGACGGACGGATTAGGTAAGTCTCCTCGATCCCCGCGCCACCTTTTTCGCCACGTACTGCGTGCGCGACTGTTGTGGGATTTGTTTAGATCACTTGGGTCCACTAGTCAGCCACTCGGCGGAAGGTCTTATAAAAAGGTCTCAGGCCAGGTCTCTGCTCCGCACGCCCCCATTCTCTCTTCTCTTTCTCCCAATCTCTCCGCCACTCTCGCTTCCGCCTCGTCGCCGGACCTCCGTTCGAGCTCATTCTGGCACCATGGGGAAGGATAAGACGGCAGCGCTGGAACGCGCGAAGAAGGCGACCGCGAAGGCGAAGGGCAAGCAGACCAGCCGGGGCGGATCCTCGTCGAGGTCCGGCCTGCTGGCGGGCTGGATCCAGGGCGACTGGATCCGCTCGGCAATCACGCAGGATGACCTCGACGACCTGGTGGAGGGGGGATTGATCCCCCACAAGTCGGCTCGGCTCCCGGGGGACGAAACCGAGCCGAAGCCTAGAGAGGGTGAGTGTTTCCTCCTAGCAACCCAGGTAGATCGCGGATTCTCGCTGCCTCCCCACCCTTTCTTCCGGGGTTTTTTGAACTTCTTTGGGGCTCAGCTCCACCATTTCACTCCGAACACCATAGTCTATCTGGCCGCTTTCGTGTCCATGTGCGAAAACTTCTTGGGCTGTCGACCGCACGGGGGGCCTTTCAAACACATCTTCACTTGCCGTTCCCAGTCGGTCAAAAAGGCCAAGTCGAGTGACGAGAGGACGCGGGTGATCCACATGTGCGGTGGTCTGGGGATCCAGATGAGGAGAAAGAGTACTTTCCCAGTGATGATCCATCCTGACTCGGTCCGGGGCTGGTAGTCGACTTGGTTTTACTGCAAGGATCAGCCAACCCCTGGCCAGTCGACATGACTTCCTCCTTTTTCCTTGGCTCGAGTGGAGAAGCCTGCTCCCCTGAAGGTAGTTCTAGAAGAGAAGGCGCAGGTCAAGGAGCTGGTTGAACGGGTCATCCAGCTTGTCCGCGACGGAGTGACCGGGATGGATCTGCTGGAGGTCTTTCTTGGTCGACGCATCCAACCTCTTCAGGCACGCGATCATCCGATGTGGATGTACTCTGGGCTCAAGGATACCACTTGGATCCGATGTGGATGGATCTGCTGGAGGTCTTTCTTGGTCAGCGAGGATATCTTGGAGAACTGGTTGAGGGGAATCACTGGCAACAAAGACAACCCTCGAGGATCCAGGAGGGTGATTCCATTCGACAACTCGCGCCAGCCGGAGCAGGTATATTTCTGTTTTATCAAGTATCTTTC
The DNA here is from genome assembly GCF_002162155.2 of Triticum dicoccoides. Lineage (NCBI taxonomy): Eukaryota > Viridiplantae > Streptophyta > Magnoliopsida > Poales > Poaceae > Triticum > Triticum dicoccoides. Next base: position 408,429,331 of record NC_041390.1, on the reverse strand, counting down.
CGATGCACCACGTGATGTCCCATTTGTGGTCGACTGAATGTCTTTTGATTGTTATCCTTTCAGGCCCTCATTGAAATGTACTCGATGCCCAACGGAGTGCAGGACCCCGGTACTGAAGAAGAAGGGAGCGGGGGCGAGAGCGGCGAGGAGCATTCGGAAGCCGAGGAGGATGAGGAGAGCGATGAATCGACCGATGAGGAAGAAGTCGACTCGCCTCCTCGCAGGGAGAGGAGGTCCAAGCACACTCATGACCCGACACACGCTCCGGACTTGGTGGCTGCGCCGATCGGGCAATCCTCGAAGCGCCCCAGGATGTCTTCCCCGACGCTGACTGAGAAGCCTCCAAAGCAATCCAAGGTCGCGCCGCTTCCAGCGCCGAAAGTGCCGAAAGCCATCTCTTCCAAACTGCCCAAAGCTTTGCCTCGGATCAAACTGACAGTTCCTACTATCTCCGGGTAACCATCTGACTTGTCCTTTATGTGGTTTCGATTAACTGGGTGTAACCGATTGAATGCGGGCCTTTGCAGTGCTGCTATGTCAGGGACCTCTTCATACTAGTACCGGGACGAGGAAATGGAGGATGCGGTAACCTCTAACCCAGGTATGAACTCTTGCGATTTCGATTCTTGATCCTTTTAGGGTCGAGTGGTTCACTTGGGGTCGAATGTTCTGTCTTGCAGCTCCACCCAATATCATTGACCTTCCGGACGATGACGAAGATGTGACTCCTAAGCCTAGGAAGAGCAAGAAGGTAACGGCTGGCAGGGTGGCTCGGCAGGAACCAACTGCAACGCCTCCTGTCTGTCAAGCTGAAGATGCGAGCAGGGCCACTGTGACGTTCGCTGCACCCTTGCCGAGTGGGCATCCCACGCGGTCGACCGCGCCTGTGGTCCTTCAACTATCCAACTCCACACCACGCAGCCTCAAGCAGCTGCACCTGGGTCGTCTGCACATTTTTTCACCAACTACCCCGTCCCAGACAACCAGTCGTGTCGTGGGTTTGTCACGGCAGATGACCTCGTGAAAGGACTTAATTATGGAGCCATCGCAACGGGTTAGCTTAAAGGGGTTAAACCGGACAAGGGGACACGGGAGTTTATACTGGTCCGGCCCCTTCGATGAAGGTAAAAGCCTATGTCTAGTTGTGATTGATATTGCTAGGGTTTCGAAGGCCAGGGAGCGAATCCGCTTTGTCTGGCTTCCGAGTTGTTGTTCTCTGTCCCTAAACCGTGGCCGGGTCGTCCCTTTATATACATAGGTTGACGCCCGTCGGGCTACAGAGTCCCGAAGCCGGTTTATAAACGTATCCGGTTCGGCCTCTCTCTTTCTATCTTACTATACAAGTTACATGACTAGGCCGGTTTACATTTACATACTGTAACTCGCCTTTGGGCCCTCCATAAAGCGCTAGCATCTTTACGTCTTCATGGGCTTCTAATCTTCAAGAAGTCAACCCGGCTACATAAGGCCGGTTTACCTCCAGTAGTAATATCCCCAACATTAGGCCCCAGATTGGTTTGAACTTGTTCATGTCAATCTTCCACACTTTAGAAAATATCTTCTCTCTTGTCTTCATTTTTGATCTTGTAAACCGCCGTGACGTCATACTTCAAAATTACGATAAACCGTCCTGACGTCATCCGTCCATTGATATCGGAGATTTCCTTCATTTAATATATATCCAGTTGTCGAGGCGACAGCTTTATTAACTTATCCATTTTTTGGACTCCTCAACTCCCGCACTTGCCATTTTTCACTTCGCCTTATAAATAGGACCAGGGGTCATTTTCACCGTTTCCCCCCATACCTCTTCGCATCGTCTTCCTCGCGCCGCTCAGCCTCTGGAACTCCGCCACCACAGTCGACCGTCATTTCTGCTCCGACCTCGGCCGCTGCATCGCCCTGAACGCACCAGAGAACTGCGGCGCCCTTCCGCTTCCTCACTAGCTCCGGTAAGTTCTCTGCTTTTTCACCATAGATCTGTTCTAGGGTTTCGATATTCCTCACAGTTCTTCCGAAGTTCATCAGTGCTATTCTTCCATGTTCTTCCTTTAATAGATGGACACTTCATGCTTGATACATCTCTTACCGTAGCTTACCTACCATGATCATCACAAATCTTTATGCGCAAAGAAGTGATCTGTCAGTCAAAAATTGCTTCAGTTCTGCACCCCTTCAAGATCCAATTATTTTTGCTTTTCCGTCTTATCTCTAGATCCGAAAGTTTTATACATCAGTGTGAAATCTGTTTCTCCTTGCACCAATATAAGCGATTTGATCTTGGATAAATAGTCTATGCCATTAGCCCTCTGATAAACCGGAAGAGCATGTTACCTTCATAATTATGCTCCGGTTTAATAGTGTCTGATCAATCCTGCGCTAGCATTACCTTCTTTCTCATCATACTAGTCTTCGGGTTGTACCATTTATTATATCAGTATGTTTCTTACTCCCTTGTATCTTGTGTATGATCATGCATAATTTATAAACCGGCCTTTTATTTTCAGTTTGTTCGCTTTGCAATGGCCAAACAGTTCACTGCCTGCAACTGGGCTCGTTCCCGGGTTACTGAGGCTCAACTGGATGAGATAGTTAGCATCGGCTCTCTGCCTAAGAAAACGGAGATCAAATGGCGAGCCCCAGGAACTGAGAATCCTCCAACCCCAAGACAAGGCGAAGTGGTAATCTTTGTTGACCATATAAGCCGTGGTTTCAAACCGCCAGGGTCCAAATTTTATCAAGATGTGCTTGCCATCTTCCAACTGCATCCACAAGATATTGGTCCCAATTCAGTTTCCAACTTATGCAATTTCCAAGTCTTTTGTGAAGCCTATTTACAGGAAGAACCAACTGCAGAATTGTTCCGGGATTTCTTTCACTTAAACCGGCGAACAGAATTTGTGAATGGCCCAAATACAGAGCTTGGTGGTGTTTCAATTCAAAAGCGGAAAGAAGTGGAATTTCCTCATGCCAAACACCATAGCCACCCAAAGGAATGGAACCAAACATGGTTCTATTGCAGAGATACTTCGCCTGAAGATGAAAATCCCCTCCCCGGCTTCCGAGATCATAGATTATCCAATACTCACCCAATGCCACAACGCTTGAGCTCCTCAAAAAGGGCAAAATATGCTCCTCAAATCGCCAAACTCCGGGCCTTTATGGCAAACGGTTTAACAGGTGTAGATTTTGTACGTTGTTGGATATCCTGGAGTATCTTGCTGCTAAGCCGGCATCCCGGTTTAATGTGCGAATATACTGGTGAGGTTGACGATCCTCAACGCCACTTCAACATCCAATTATCTGAGGAAGAAGTTACTGAAGGTGTAAAGAAGATTCTGAATGAATCGGAACTGGTCTGTAGTCAAACCGGCCTGAGTCCCTTCTACACCAAGAACAAACCGCCTGCTGTAAGCATTACACTTCTTCTTCATCTCTAATATCTTTGACTTATACAAGCTGTAACCCTTCTCCTTTATATGTATAGGATGATGACCCCTTCTGGAAAAATCCATAGAGAAAGCTGCAAAGCCAACTGGAGACAAAGTGGCCAAGCCAACCCGCCCGAAGATCAAAGCCGTAAAACGGACGTCAAAGCGGAAAACGGCTGACCGGATTAATATGGAGCTTGATGATGATACTGATGACCCAGAAGCTGAGGTAGAACTTGACTCACTTGGCTCTCTTTTTATGCATCTTGTTAACAATGATCTTCCTCAGGAGGAGGCCAAAGCTAGTCAGGCTGAGGACGTAGAGGTAATTACCCTTTCCTCCGGTTCAGACTCTATGCCAACACAAAAACCTCGCCAAACAATTCGGAAAGTAAGCTTTTCTCATCCTCTTGCTCACTTGGATCCAACATTTATTTTCAAGACTCAACAGCATGAGGCTCGCCGGACAACTCGGCACAGTGGCCAACAGGTCACCTCTACCGGTTTACCTGATACTCCGGTTCGGAAGCGTCGGTCTGAGGTCTCTCCTACTTCTGACCATTCTTACCCCAAGGCATGTTATTTTAGACAGCCTCTTAATCCGTCCGATTCAAATTATCAGGTGACACCTCCTTCCTCTTCTGGTGAATCGACATCAAGTCAACTCCCCCCTTTGAAAACTGTGGCTGGGTGAGTTACGAAAAACCTTTCATTTCAACGCGCCCTACTTCTTTTGAACAGGATGTTAACCCTTTTTATTCTGTTTGCAGGGCCAAAGCCAGACCCAGCAAGAAAGCTCCGGTCACCAATCCGCCAGAAGACCCTGTTGCTGAAGAAGAAGAACCAAGAGTTGAACCGGAGCAAACAGGTGAACCGGAAGGCCTCCATCCTGAAACAACATTTGATGATCCGCCCCTTGACGGCCAACATACTGACGAACCCACAGATGTTGAGCCTGCCGCCCCTGATGCTGAACCGGCAGAACCAAACCGGGCTAATCCAATGAAAGACGCTGAAATTCCATCATCATCTGCCCAAAATCCTGAAGGCCAAGGCGATGACGTTATTATTACTGGAGCAGGCCACAGTTCTCCTGGCCATCCCGTCATTTTGGCTCAGCATAGTGCCAAAGAAGAGCAAATTGCCAGGGATAAAGGTAAATGGAGCAGCGACTTATCAAACTATGCTCATCTTAACGCTGATGAGCTTCATTCCGGCTTCTTGAACCGTCTGCACTCAAACCGGGTTGGTGAATTTGATGAAAGAATGATATGAGGTAAATTCTTCTCCCTTGCATATTGATTTATAGCTGAAATACTATTCCAAGTAGCCCCCAAGAGCCGGTTCATGATTGTCAATCATAAACCGGGTCCTTGTAACACTTTAAGCATCCCATCATTAATCCTTGCCAAGGCGTGTCTTCAATCATAGATAAAACTCATGTTTGAAAAATGAGATAACATTCTGTAGCATAGCCCCCAAAGGCCGGTTTAACTTGGCAAGTTAATCCGGTTTTTAATCCACGCCGCCAGTTTAGAACAAACGTACATTAGCCCCCAAGTGTCAAGGATAATGCCTGCATTGTGCTGGAGACTTGCATAGAAGGTAGTATTTGAGAGCAAATAAGCATTAGCCCCCAAGTATGAAGTGGATAACTTGTTATATGCTTTATACTTAGTGCATATATATGTTGTTTTGTTGAAGATACCTTCAATGTTGCAGGCTGAATTGAGAAGCAAAGATGCCAAAAACTCTGACTTGCAAGAAAATGTGAAGTCGCAACAAGCCGAAGCTGCAAAAGCCAAAGAGGAGCTGACCCAGGCCCTGGCCGAAATGTAAAAATTGAAAGAATCCTTCAATCAAGATCGTGCTGCATGGGAGACCGAAAAAGCCGGTTTGACCAAAAGAGTCGTAGATGCCGAGGAAGCCCTGAAACCGGTGGCTGAAGAACTAGCCGATTTGAAGCGCCAAATCAACGCTATGACCTCTACTATCTTTGGTAAGTATTTGCTTATGTATGTTGCATCAGTCAATGAATCATAAAACTGCAATGATGTGGAAAAAATCTTTGGCAGGAACTCGGATTACTCATCTTGGTGTAGATATGCGGATGAAGCTCAAAGCGGCATACACATTGGTTGAGCAGCTATACTCTGGATCTCAGCGAGCCATTAGTACAGCAGCTTATAACAAACCGGCACCAATGTTGATTAAGGAAACCCTTGAGAAGCTGGGCATGTTATCGGCGCATATTGCCGAGTTGAAAAGAGCCGCTGCAAGAGCCGGAGCATTAACTGCCCTTATTCGAGCCAAGGGCTGGATTCCAGATCTTGAAGCGGAGGATATCATTAAAGGGTATCCATGTGTTAAAGAAGACGACTCAAACTTTGACAACGATGATCTTCGGCGGTTGACCAAACAGATGCAGCCAGCGGCCAGCAAATTAGCTGAAGACACCGATTTGTCCCATTTTCAACCGTTTTATGATGCAGAAGGGAAAAGACAGCCGACCAAGATCCATGAAGTCGAAAAACTTGTGCCTCCGATTCGTAAGCACACTTATGCCCCTGATATTAACCCTTCTGATCTAATCCATTAAGAAGTAGTATTCCGAGCTTTAACCGGAATCGATTGGTCAACGGCTGATTTCCAGCGGCTGAGGAGGGATGAAGAAGTGCGTACACCAACTAATCCGCAACCGTCAAACCGTCGTGATGAAGAGTCCTGATCCGGTCGCCGGTTTATATGGCTACTGTGAAAAACAATGGCACTGTTGAGCCGCTTTAAAGCTTCATGTAATAGGATAGCTGAAACTTTGTTTATCTGCCATGCCATCGAGCATGCTTCATATCCCTTTGTGACAATCTGTGCCGCCCTTCAGGATATATTTTATGCATAGTCTATGATGACTTGTCTTCCTGGGCACAAAAAACTTAAAAGTGTCTAGCGGTTTACCGCTAAACATGTCATAATATCCAAGAAGTATATAGTACTTGAGCTGAATAATCAAGTGTTTGTACAAAAAGTAATGTACAGAACATACCTCATTGAGTGAGCAAACGTGTATACAGCAAAGGTGTTTAACACCAACCCGACACGTTTGATAATCTCATCTTCATAATGCCGGTCTATCTATTAAACCGGACCGGTATACCTACCGGATTTTCTTCATAACACTGGTGATTTAGTTAAACCATACCGGGTCAGTGACCACCGGTTTATAACTGATCATGAGCCAACAGCTGGTGGTTGGAAAGCAAGCCGGATCAAGGATGTCGGTTGATCAAAAAATACTTATGATTGTCAACAAAAAAAATTCAAATAGGAAAATATGCGAGGCTTTTTACGAGCTGCCAGGCTCCAAATTGAGGCTTTTCATGGGTTGCCAGGCCTCTGAGTTAAACCATTTAACAAAGCCTTTTAAGATGGGCCTCCAATTAACCAATCACCATTTTAACTATGACAAGTTCAGGGTCTGTAAAAGATTGACTTGTCAAACGTTCGATGGGTCATGCCAGGATTACCTGGATAGGAGTGGCTTACTTGATGAAGGCAGGTTAACCCAGGGTTTTAGGTGAATACACCAGGCTTCCAAGCCGTGCTTGATAGCCAATTACAAGGGTCCTTTCAAACTCTTTGTTGTTGTGCAAAAAAGAGCCCCCAAGTAACTTTGTGAGCGATGCTTAGCATGTGCCTATGTTTGAGTTTGTACAGTGCACAATACTCTCTTTGGCTCCATAAATTTTTCCTTGTGTGGCTGAAAAGCCTATCAAGAGGTGTAGCTGTGGTTCAAACATGACCAAGCCCCCTAGTGATTTTCTTTATCTTTATGCAGTTGCTAGATCCGGTTTAACAAAGACTTCGCTTTGACCGTTAACTTGTAAAAGCACACATATGATATAAGAAAGAACAGATACCCCGCTTATAACGGAGGCTCCAGTTTATTATATGGTATATACACTGTCATAAATATGTATAGGTGAAAAAGCCTATGGCTTCAAGTATAATAAGGCCGAAGGAGAGCTATGTTCCATGGAAGCTTTGTCTCCTCCTCCGATTGACGTGAGTCATCATGCTCTCGAACATCAATGAGGTAGTAGGATCCGTTGTGCAGATTTTTGCTGACCACAAAGGGTCCTTCCCAAGGGGGGGATAACTTATGCATATTAGTCTGATCCTGGATGAGCCGGAGCACCAAATCACCTTCTTGAAATGTTCTAGTTTTAACCCGGCGACCGTGATAACATCGAAGATCTTGTTGATAAATCACCGAACGCGCTGCTGCAAGATCCCGCTCTACATCCAACAGGTCCAGAGAATCCTGACGTGCCTTTTCATTATCAGCTTCAACATAAGCTGCCACACGGGGCGAATCGTGATGGATGTCACTAGGAAGAACCACCTCTGCTCCATAAACCATGAAGAACGGCGTGTAACCCGTAGACCTATTGGGTGTGGTGTTGATGCTCCATAACACAGAAGGTAGCTCCTCGACCCAACAACCCGACGTCCGCTTTAAGGGAACCATAAGCCTTGGTTTGATACCCCGCAGAATTTCTTGATTTGCCCTTTCCGCTTGACCATTAGATTGGGGGTGAGCCACCGATGCTAGATCAAGCTGGATGTGCTCACGTTGACAGAATTCTTCCATCTTTACTTTTGACAAGTTAGTGCCATTATCTGTTATAATGCTATGTGGAAAGCCAAACCGGAATATCACCTTTTTGATGAATTGAACTGCTGTGGCTGCATCACACTTGCTGACTGGCTCTGCCTCTACCCATTTAGTGAATTTATCAACTGCTACTAACAGATGGGTCTTCTTGTCCTTGGAGCGCTTGAAGGGTCCAACCATATCCAGCCCCCAAGTGGCAAACGACCACGTAATTGGAATCATCCGCAACTCTTGAGCCAGAACATGCGCACGGCGGGCAAACTTTTGACATCCATCACATCTATTGACCAAATCCTCCACATCAGCATGCACCGTGAACCAGTAAAAACCATGGCGAAAAGATTTAGCAACCAACGACTTTGAACCGGCCTGATGACCACAATCCCCTTCATGAATTTCTCGCAAAATCTCGCAACCTTCTTGAGGAGAAACGCATCGTTGAATCGCTCCTGAAACACTGTAATGATGTAACTCCCCGTTGAGTATGGTCATGGACTTGGAATGCCGGATTATCTGTCGGGCCAACGTTTCCTCAGCTTGTAACTCGCCCCGGTTCATGTAATCTAGATATGGGATCGCCCAATCCGGTATGGCATGCAAAGCTGCCACCAATTGAGCCTCCGGATCAGGAACAGCCAAATCTTCTTCGGTTGGTATTTTGACTGACGGATTGTGCAACACATCAAGAAAGACAATGGGCAGAACCGGTTTACGTTGGGAACCAAGACGACTTAAAGCGTGCGCCGCTTCATTCTTCCGCCGGTCTATATGGTCCACCTGATAACCTTTCAAGTGACCAGCCACTGTGTCCACCTCTCGCCGAAGCAGTTAACCCAGCTCAAATTCATCTCTTTAGCCAACCGAAGACCATGGAGCAAAGCCTCATATTCAGCTGCATTGTTAGTACAAGGGAACATTAAACGGAGGACATAACAAAACTTATCACCTCGTGGGGAGGTTAATATGACTCTAGCCCCCGAACCCTCTAGCTGTCTGGACCAATCAAAATGAATAGTCCAATATGTATTATCTGGTTTCTCCTCGGGTGCCTGTAACTCCGTCCAATCGTTGATGAAATCTACGAGTGCCTGGGACTTGATCGCCGTGCGGGGTATATATCTGAGCCCGTGGGGTCCAAGCTGAATGGCCCACTTGGCAATCTGGCCAGTTGCCTCTCTATTTTGAATGATGTCACCCAGAGGAGCTGAACTGACTACTCTGATAGGATGGCCCTGAAAATAGTGTTTGAGCTTCCGGCTTGCCATAAACACCCCATACACCAGTTTCTGCCAATGCGGATACCTCTGCTTTGACTCAATGAGCACCTCACTGATATAATAAACCAGCCGTTGAACCGGATACTCTTTGCCAGGCTCTTTGCGCTCTACCACAATGGCTACGCTGACAGCCCGGGCATTAGCAGGCACATATAATAATAAGGGCTCTTTATCGATCGGTGCTGCTAGTACGGGCGGTTCCATGAGCTGTTTCTTCAGATCTTCAAATGCCTTATCAACTGCTTCACTCCAGACAAAGTTATCCGTTTTCTTGAGCATCTGATATAAGGGAATGGCCTTCTCTCCAAGGCGGCTGATAAACTGGCTCAAAGCTGTAATCCGGCCGGCTAGACGTTGCACATCGTTAATACACGCCAGTTTAGCCAAGGACGTAATCGCTGCAATCTTTTCCGGATTAGCCTCAATGCCTCTGTTTGAAACCAGAAAGCCTAAGAGCTTGCCTGCCGGGACACCGAAAACACACTTCTCTGGATTGAGCATCATCTTGTAGACCCAGAGATTGTCAAAAGTTTCCCGTAGATCATCTATCAACGTCTCCTCCTTTCTGGATTTGACCCCAATATCATCTACATACGCATGGACATTGTGCCCAATTCGCTTATGAAGGCAATTCTGAACACATTGCTGGTAAGTTTCCTGGGCACTCTTGAGTCCAAAGGGCATGGAAACATAGCAGAAGGCTCCAAAGGGAGTTATAAAGGATGTCTTCTCCTGGTTCTTCACTGCCATTTTGATCTGATGATAACCAGAGTAAGCATCCAAAAAACACAAACGGTCACAACCCGCCGTAGCATCAATTATCTGATCAATGCGAGGGATAGCAAAGGGGTCTACAGGGCAAGCCTTGTTTAAATCTTTCTAGTCCACACACATGCGCCAAGTGTCGTTTTTCTTAAGAACCAGCACCGGATTGGCTAACCACTCTGGATGAAAAACTTCAACAATAAACCCAGCAGCCAACAAACGGGCGACCTCTTCACCTATAGCCTTGCGCCTTTCCTCGTTGAAGTGGCGGAGGAACTGTCGGACCAGTTTGAATTTTGGATCAATGTTGAGTGTGTGCTCAGCGAGTTCTCTCGATACACCTGGCATGTCAGAAGGTTTCCATGAAAAGATGTCCCGATTCTCACGGATGAACTCGATGAGTTCACTTTCCTATTTGGGATCCAGGTTAGCGCTGATGCTGAACTGTTTGGATGAATCGCCAGGGACAAAGTCAACCATCTTAGTGTCTGTAGCTGATTTGAACTTCAATGCTGGATCATGTTCCGTGGTTGGATTTTTTAAGGAGGTCATGTCTGCCGGATCAACTTGCTCCTTATAGAATGTTAACTCCTCCGTGGCACAAACCGACTCGGCATAAGCTGCATCGCCTTCTTCACACTCCAAACCAATCTTTCTACTTCCATGTACTGTGATAGTCCCCATATGACCTACCATTTTAAGCTGCAGGTAAACATAACATGGCCTTGCCATAAACTTAGCATAAACCAGTGTAGGATCGAAAGTATGTCTAGAGGGGGGGGGGTGATTAGACTACTTGACCAAATAAAAACTTAACCTTTTCCCAATTTTAGTTCTTGGCAGATTTTAGCTATTGTAGGACAAGTCAAGCAATCATCACACAATTCAAGCAAGCATGCAAAGAGTATATTGGCAGCAGAAAGTAAAGCATGCAACTTGCAAGAATGGAAATGGAAGGGTTTGGAGAATTCAAACGCAATTGGAGACACGGATGTTTTTCCCGTGGTTCGGATAGGTGGTGCTATCCTACATCCACGTTGATGGAGACTTCAACCCACGAAGGGTAATGGTTGCGCGAGTCCACGGAGGGCTCCACCCACAAAGGGTAATGGTTGCGTGAGTCCACGGAGGGCTCCACCCACGAAGGGTCCACGAAGAAGCAACCACCCACGAAGGGTCCACGAAGAAGCAACCTTGTCTATCCCACCATGGCCATCGCCCACGAAGGACTTGCCTCACTAGCGGTAGATCTTCACGAAGTAGGCGATCTCCTTGCCCTTACAAACTCCTTGGTTCAACTCCACAATCTTGTCGGAGGCTCCCAAGTGACACCTAGCCAATCTAGGAGACACCACTCTCCAAGAAGTAACAAATGGTGTGTAGGTAATGAACTCCTTGCTCTTGTGCTTCAAATGATAGTCTCCCCAACACTCAACTCTCTCTCATAGGATTTGGATTTTGTGGAAAGAAGATTTGAGTGGAAAGCAACTTGGGGAAGGCTAGAGATCAAGATTCATATGGTAGGAATGGAATATCTTGGTCTCAACACATGAGTAGGTGGTTCTCTCTCAGAACATATGAGTTGGAATTGTGTATGTGTTCTAATGGCTCTCTCCATGAATGAAGAGGAGGTGGAGGGGTATATATAGCCTCCACACAAAATCCAACCGTTACACACAGTTTTCCAATCTCGGTGGGACCGAATCAACAAACTAGGTCGGACCGAAAAGGTAAACCTAGTGACCGTTAGAGATTTTCGGTGGGACTGACATGCAAATCGGTGGGACCGATATGGTTAGGGTTTGGGCATAACGTAATCTCGGTGAGACCGATTACACAAACTCGGTGAGACCGAATTTGGTAATTAGCTAACCAGAGAGTTGGTCAGGCAAACTCGGTGGAACCGATTTGCTCTTTGGTGAGACCGAAAAGTTACAAAAGGAAACACTGAATTTACATTGCAATCTCGGTGGGACCGATCCTCTCTTTCGGTGAGACCGAAAAGTTACGAAAGGGAAACAGAGAGTTTGCAATCCCATCTCGGTGAGACCGAGATCCCTATCGGTAGAACCAAATTGCTAGGGTTTGGTAGTGGCTTATGACAAGTGAAACTCGGTGGCGCCAGATAGAAAGAATCGGTAGGGCCGAGTTTGGCTTAGGGTTTAGGTCATGTGTGGATATGGGAAAGTAGTTGAGGGTTTTGGAGCATATCACTAAGCACATGAAGCAAGAGGCTCATTAAGCAACACCTCATCCCTCCTTGATAGTATTGGCTTTTCCTAAAGACTCAATGTGATCTTGGATCACTAAAATATAAAATGAAGAGTCTTGAGCTTTTGAGCTTGAGCCAATCCTTTGTCCTTCGCATTTTGAGGGTTCCACTTTCACCATCCATGCCACGCCAATCATTGAGCTTTCCTGAAATAATCATCTTGGAATAGCATTAGCTCAATGAGCTATATGTTGTTATGAATTACCAAAACCACCTAGGGATAGTTGCACTTTCAATCTCCCCCTTTTTGGTAATTGATGACAACATATAGATCAAAGCTTCGACAAATGATAATAAGCATGAAATATATCGTCGCTTTGAGAAGTATGTGACAAGTAAGAGCTCCCCCTAAATTTGTGCATATTTAAAATTTTCTTTGGACTGCAAATGCACAAAAGAGTTAGAGTCATGGGTTACTCTTCCATGTCATATACATCTTGGTGGAGCGCTTAAAATGATAAGAATGAAATACATGCACTCATCACCAAGAAAAGTGAATGATCACATAAGATAGATAAGATAATAGCATTAAGCAAACATTAAGTGTAGCTTATGATCAAACACATGATCATCAGTGTCTCATGAGCAATGACATAGTATCTCACACAAAAGCAAACAAAGTTCGAAAAACCACCAAATAAAGCAAGAGAGAAAAAAAGCAACACTCTCTCTCAAAGCCTATGATCTATACATTTTTCTCCCCCTTTGGCAACAAGTTACCAAAAAGTTCCTAGAAAATGCATAGTGCTAGATCGACGCTCAGGCTTGATCTTCTGGTGGTGGTGGAGTCCGGAGCACTCCAAGGACGAAGCCTTCTATAGACGTGGTTGGAGTTGAGGCTAAAGTGGACGCTGGAGCTGGTGGAACTGAGGCTGTAGCTGGTGCAGACATGGTGGCTCTGGGGTCAGCAACTGGCACTGTAGACGACCTCGGACCTCGTGGCACTATGGCAAAGGCATCAGTTGTAGTCCTGCCTCTCCTCTCCTGCATGTCATCTTGGAGCTGCTCCACTGCAGTCTGAATCTCTGTCACCTTGACATCCAAGTCATAGAACTTTTGTTCCATGATTCTCTCTAGGCTTGCCTGGTTCTGAGTTAGGGTGGCTAGTCCTTTCTCAATCCACAGGGTGGATGCAATCAAGTAACCAAGCTGCTCTTGTTTTCAAGAAATACTCAGATGCCTCCTCTTGAGTTGGCATCTTGGCAGCTTTCTCCTTCCTTGCCTTCTCCTTCTTTGCTTGTGCTTGGGCAGATGATGGTTCATTCTCAGTCATAACAACTTGATTATCTTCAAAATCTGGACGGATGGGCAGGTGTTCCTTGTCCAATAAGTATATGCCCGTGCCCATCTTGGAGTTAATGAGCTCCTGAATTTGTGGAGCATATCCACAGCTCCTCTTCTGGTCTGCTGCTGTCCTCTTGATTGTCTCTACCATGAGGCTCATCACCTTGAAGTTCTGTGGCACATCAAAGATATGTAGCAAGTTGATTGCATGGCCTCTGATCATCTTGTGATCTCCAGACTTGGGCAATAAGGTGTGCCTTGGTATCCAATTAATAGTTGGCAGCCCTGACAGAAGATAATGCACTGAGCCAAATATGAAAGTTTCAAGAGCTTCATTTGGAATTTCCTTGTACATATTGGACATAGAGTTGTGGTCCATCTTCTTCTTGGCATAAATGTCCAAGTCATCTGCTTGCTTGGGGCATTAATCAGCCGAGCCCATTCAGTAACTGTAGACTGGTACCTCGTACCCTCTGACATCCATGTGATCCTGCCATCTGGATAAAAATGTGCTGTGGAGTAGAACTGCATGATAAGCTCCTCATTCCACTTTGTGAGCTTCTGCCCAACAAAGTCCTCTACTCCACATGCCTTGAAGTTGTCCTGCACTCCAGGGTAGTACTCTTCGTTGTCCTTGATGTATTGCCAATCAACCCATCTCATATCACATACAATTGGCTTCTTGTCCAACAAAACTGTCTCATAGAAGTCCTGCTGTTCCTTGGTGTGAAATCTGTAATTCACAGCAGTTCTTCTCCTTGAAGCATACGGATCTGCTTCTCTCCACTTCCTCAGCCCTGAGTCTCTCCTGAGCTTCATATCCTCAGCCACAGGTTGAGCATCATTGTGGTCTGGGATCTTGGGCTTGAGTTTTCTAAGTACTTGCTCTTCATCATCTTCTTCAACAACAGTCTCAGGCACTGGGGCCTTGTTCTTCTCAGTTGCAGGTATGCTCCTCGTATTTCTCTTTGGTGCAGACTTGGGCTTGGAGGCAGCTTTGGGTGCTTCTTTGGGCTTAGATGTGGCAGCCCCTGATCTTATAGCATCACCCATCAGCTTTGGTGCCTTAGGTGCTGGTGCAGCAACCTCTTCTTCTTCCTCTTCTTCCATGATGGAAGCCTTTCCAAGCACTCTGGCTACGGTCTTCTTGACCCTTTCCTTCCTTTTCTTTCCTTCAGCAGCAACTGGCTCTATGGTTGCAGGCTTTTCAGGAATCTAAGTTGAGGCTCTGGCCTTTGGCATAGGCTGCCTACCTGCTGGCCTTTTGACTTTCAAGCCTGGCTTTATGCCCTGTGCTGGCTCAACTCTCTCGGAAGTTGCTTCCTCTCCTGCCACATAATCTTCATCCTCAGAATTTGAAGTTCTCTTCTTCCTTTGTCTGGTGGCAGCTTTTGGCAAATTGCTTGGGGTACTCCTGCTGCCATCATCTGAAGAACTTGAGGGACTAGTGCCCTCACTCATCTGCACTTGCTCTTCTGATCTGTTCTGGCTGTCACTTTGGTCTGACATGATGAACAAGCTGACTGCTGACCCTGTGAATAGTTTATAGATGAGATAGAGTGGATGAGCATCACAAAATGCAGATATTTTTGCAAAAGAATGATCCAAAAACTTAGTTTTAGTTTCCCACTGAAATCATCTCGGATCTACCGATTTTTAAACTCGGTGATACCGAAGCAGTTTTGGAACCTAAACTAGTGAACTTGGTCAGACCGAGTCACAGTTCGGTGGCACTGAGACTGCTAGGGTTTCACAAAGTTCCAAAATCGGTCACACCGATAAGTAATTCTCGGTCAGACCGAGTCTCACTTGTGCAATGGCATAAGCCAAATCAGTGGGATCGAGTTTTTCAACTCGGTGGGTCCGAGATGGTTTCGGCGGAAACCTAACCCTAAAATTTTAGAATCAAAACTAATCTACGAATGCATTGACTGGATAGGAGTGTTTCAATCGTGGCAAGAATCATGATAATCACAATGTGCTAAGAATCGGATTGGAGAATAGCACAAAGATCGAGTCCATACCCTAGTTCAGCGGAGACTCGCTACGGCAGCAACGGCGGGGTAGAATTCCATTGACGGCGATGGAGACCAGCGACTGGAGGCGGCTGGCGGCGAGGAGACGATCCGGAGACCACGTTGGCAGAGCAGGCTATCGCGCGGGCGAAGGGGTTCGGGGAAATTTCCAAATTTTTGCCCGTGACTATATATAGCCCGACCCTGTCGGTGTGACCGAGTGGAACGACTCGGTGGCACCGAGATTCATAACTGCAAGCAGTTACTGAAACTCGGTGTGACCGAAAGGTTCAAATCGGTTGCACCGAGATCAAAACCTAGATCAACTTAATGATCTCGGTAGGACCGAAAGTGGGGTATCTATCAGACCGAGAATCATAAAGAGGTTTTGGAAGTTTAAGTCTACGATGAATCGGGGACTCTGAGCGCTCCTCACACAGAGTGGTTCGAATCTGACTTGATCAAATTTTGTGATGTAGCATGAATAGAGTTTGAGACGAGAAAAGCATAGATAGCTAGAGGAGGTTCTTAGGCATTCTTGTCCATCCACTTGGCAAAAGGAAATAAAACCAAACAATCAAAACAACAAGTGGATGTCCTCAAATGAGTAAAGTATGCAACCAGCATGCTCACACAATAAGATGGCAAATGAAATATGTGACAAGGCATGTACAACCAATTCTAGCATCTATCAAGCAATTTGCGATGACAAGGTCATCTATATATGAGTATATTGACTTAGGAGTCAAGTGAGAACACTTGATCATAGGTCATACTCATTGTTTAAGCTCAAGTGGGGTTACCACTTTTACATAAAGCATTGTTGTGTTCACATCTTTAGAGTTGCTTTAGCTCAAGTCTTAGAGTAAAGCTCCCCCTAGATGTGATATCCCCCCTTAGAGGGATGAACTAACCTCGGGTTTTGTCGATGATGACTTCATGTAGATGTTGAAGATGTGGATGCTCAATGTTGATGTAGATCACTTGGAGCTATCCATTTGAGTGAATTGCACTTTCAATACCTACATTGGTTAGTCCCACAAGGAACAAACAAGGATATCCATAGACATAGAGTGATGCACACACAAGATGATGTCCATGAAAACTTTTAGGTTACCTTGTCCCTTGTCTTACCAACAAGAGGGTTTGTGACTCCTTGAACTAGTGCAAGATGTGGAAGTTGATTGCACTTGTTCTTGCCAAAATGATAAGAGTGAAGTATGTTGGCGGAGTCACCCTCAAGAACTCTCTAGTTCTTCTTCTTTTGGATCCACACCATCTTGATGGGAATCCTTGGAGTTGTAGTCGTACTTGATGATGTGGAACTTGAAGTAGTCTTGGGAATCCACTTGACTAAGGTCTTAGGAGCTTCTTCAAATGCATCAATTTCCTCTTGAAGCTTGTCCTTGCCTTTTTGCTTGTAGTCTTGTGGTGGAAGATCATCTTGAGCTTGTGTCCCCTTGAAAGAAGTATCATACTTCTCTTGTTGAGGAACAAACTTTGTCTTGGGGTATTGATCTTCTTCCCACTCAACTCCATTGGCATTGAACTTTCGTTCAAAACCAACACCTTGATTCTTCCGGTGCATTCCTTGCTTGCGCACAATTTCCTCGAATTGCTTACTCCCGGCAAGGCTTTTGTAGACTCCTTTCTCTATAATTCCCTTCAATAAGCTATTTTCTTGCTCAAGTGTAACTTGGCTAAGAGAATCATTAGTGGAATCAAGACAACTACTAAAAGCAACAATATTGGATTTAGCATGATCATTGTTACTGCTAGAGGAAGAATTTTTCTTGTTCTTGTTACTAGACTTGACTTGAGGCATGTAAGTGGATAAGAGTAAACGCTTGGCATGTAAGAAGAACTTTTCTTGCGGAGATCATCATTGATTGCTTTTAAGAACTCATGCTCTTGCTCAAGATTGAGCTTTTCAAAGCGTAATTTCTCATGAGCTCTTAAAAGTTCTCGATGATCTTCGAAGATAGTTTCATGAGCTAACTTAAGAGTGTTTAGTTCTTTAGTTAGAGCCTCAATCTTCTCCTTATCATTGTCATTCGTTTTATCTTGATTAGCATGATTAATTGACGTTTCATCATAGTATTCATCACTAGAGTTGTCAACAAGCAAATCATCACCTAACAAGTCATCTTCATCACTATTGAAATCAACATACTCGGGGTGTGTTACCTTAGGACCTTTGGCCATGAAGCATCTTCCAATTCCTTCATTTGGTGAGTCAAATATGTCGTAGGAGTTGGTTGACACAAGTGCTAGACCGGCAACACCTTCATCTTGAGTATCTTCGAGTCGGAGTGATAACTTCTCTCGGAGTGGCTGTCGGAGTCGGAGCCGGATACCCATTCACCAACATGAGCTTGATGTCTTCGTTTTGTGTAGCTCCTTGATGATTTTCCTTCCTTTCTGAATCCTTGCTTCTCCGTGAGTATCTTCGTTCATAACGATCATCTCTACTCCTTCTCTCTCTTGGTGGTGATTCTTTGCTTCTTCTTTTTGGAGAATCTTCTCTTCTCTTGTAGGGAGCCGTACACTCATTGGAATAGTGTCCAGGTCTTCCACAACTGTAGCAGTTTCGCTCTCGACTAGAAGATCTTTTGTCATTGTAGGACCTTGACTTGAAGCTTCTATCTTTGCTTCTACTCTTGTAGAACTTGTTGAAGTTCTTCACCATTAAGCTCAATTCTTCATTGAAGTTTTGTTTCTCACTTGATGATGTAGGGGCTTCACATGAGGCTTTGTAGGCACCACTTGATTTGTTGTGAAGTTCCTCTTTATCCTTAAGTGACATCTCATGAGCAACAATCCTTCCAATCACCTCCGTTGGCTTGAGATCTTTGTAATTGGGCATCATTTGGATCAATGTGCACACGGTATCATATTTTCCATCCAAGGCTCTTAGAATCTTCTTGATGATGAATCTATTGGTCATCTCTTCACTTCCTAAGCCGGCAATCTCATTTGTGATGAGAGCAAGCCTAGAGTACATTTCAGCGACACCTTCACCATCCTTCATTTTGAACTTGTCAAGTTGACTTTGAAGCACATCCAACTTGGATTCCTTGACGGAGTCGGTACCTTCGTGCATATCAATCAAAGTGTCCCAAATTTCCTTTGCATTCTCAAGACGGCTGATTTTGTTGAATTCTTCGGGGCACAATTCGTTGAAGAGAATATCACAAGCTTGAGCATTGTATTGCAACATCTTCAACTCATCCGCGGTAGCTTCACGATTTGGTTCTTTCCCATCAAAGAAGTCACCTTGCAAACCAACACACACAATAGCCCAAACGGCGGGGTTATGTCCAAGAATATGCATTTTCATTTTATGCTTCCAACTAGCAAAATTAGTACCATCAAAGTGGGGACCTCTACGGTGATAATTTCCCTCGCTAGACGCCATACTCTCCCAGGTTGTGAAACCAAGGCTATGACCACAAAAATCTATGGAGATCAAAGCAAATGGAGATCAAAGCTCTGATACCACTTGTAGGATTGAAAGTATGTCTAGAGGGGGGGTGATTAGACTACTTGACCAAATAAAAACTTAACCTTTTCCCAATTTTAGTTCTTGGCAGATTTTTGCTATTGTAGGACAAGTCAAGCAATCATCACACAATTCAAGCAAGCATGCAAAGAGTATATTGGTAGCGGAAAGTAAAGCATGCAACTTGCAAGAATGTAAATGGAAGGGTTTGGAGAATTCAAACGCAATTGGAGACACGGATGTTTTTCCCGTGGTTCGGATAGGTGGTGCTATCCTACATCCACGTTGATGGAGACTTCAACCCACGAAGGGTAACGGTTGCGTGAGTCCACGGAGGGCTCCACCCACAAAGGGTAACGGTTGCGCAAGTCCACGGAGGGCTCCACCCACGAAGGGTCCACGAAGAAGCAACCACCCACGAAGGGTCCACGAAGAAGCAACCTTGTCTATCCCACCATGGCCATCGCCCATGAAGGACTTGCCTCACTAGCAGTATATCTTCACGAAGTAGGCGATCTCCTTGCCCTTACAAACTCCTTGGTTCAACTCCACAATCTTGTCGGAGGCTCCCAAGTGACACCTAGCCAATCTAGGAGACACCACTCTCCAAGAAGTAACAAATGGTGTGTAGGTAATGAACTCCTTGCTCTTGTGCTTCAAATAATAGTCTCCCCAACACTCAACTCTCTCTCATAGGATTTGGATTTTGTGGAAAGAAGATTTGAGTGGAAAGCAACTTGGGGAAGGCTAGAGATCAAGATTCATATGGTAGGAATGGAATATCTTGGTCTCAACACATGAGTAGGTGGTTCTCTCTCAGAACATATGAGTTGGAATTGTGTATGTGTTCTGATGGCTCTCTCCACGAATGAAGAGGAGGTGGAGGGGTATATATAGCCTCCACACAAAATCCAACCGTTACACACAGTTTTCCAATCTCGGTGGGACCGAATCAACAAACTCGGTCGGACCGAAAAGGTAAACCTAGTGACCGTTAGAGATTTTCGGTGGGACTGACATGCAACTCGGTGGGACCGATATGGTTAGGGTTTGGGCATAACGTAATCTCGGTGAGACCGAATTTGGTAATTAGCTAACCAGAGAGTTGGTCAGGCAAACTCGGTGGGACCGATTTGCTCTTTCGATGAGACCGAAAAGTTACAAAAGGAAACACTGAATTTACATTGCAATCTCGGTGGGACCGATCCGCTCTTTCGGTGAGACTGAAAAGTTACGAAAGGGAAACAGAGAGTTTGCAATCCCATCTCGGTGAGACCGAGATCCCTATCGGTAGAACCGAATTGCTAGGGTTTGGTAGTGGCTTATGACAAGTGAAACTCGGTGGCGCCGGATAGAAAGAATCGGTAGGGCCGAGTTTGGCTTAGGGTTTAGGTCATATGTGGATATGGGAAAGTAGTTGAGGGTTTTGGAGCATATCACTAAGCACATGAAGCAAGAGGCTCATTAAGCAACACCTCATCCCTCCTTGATAGTATTGGCTTTTCCTAAAGACTCAATGTGATCTTGGATCACTAAAATATAAAATGAAGAGTCTTGAGCTTTTGAGCTTGAGCCAATCCTTTGTCCTTAGCATTTTGAGGGTTCCACTTTCACCATCCATGCCATGCCAATCATTGAGCTTTCCTGAAATAATCATCTTGGAATAGCATTAGCTCAATGAGCTATATGTTGTTATGAATTACCAAAACCACCTAGGGATAGTTGCACTTTCAACCGGCCGCCCAAACAGAGCGTGGTACGGACTTTTGATCTTCACCACCTCAAATGTCACTGTTTCTGACCTTGAATCATAGTCATCTCCAAAAGCTACCTCCAAAGCTATCTTACCAACAGGATATGCAGACTTACCAGGCACCACACCAGGAAATACCGTATTCGATTGTTAAGATCCTTATCTGTCAACCCCATACGGCGGAACGTATCATAATACAAAATATTGATACTACGTCCCCCATCCATGAGCACTTTAGTGAACTTGTATCCCCCAACTTGAGGGGCTACCACCAAGGCCAAATGACTTGGGTTATCAACCCGGGGCGGGTGATCCTCTTTGCTCCACAAAATAGGTTGCTCCAACCAACGCAAATACTGAGGTACTGCCGGCTCAACAGAGTTGACTACCCTTTTGTGAAGCTTCTGATCACGTTTGCACAAACTAGTAGTGAAGACATGATATTGCCCACTGTTCAACTGTTTGGGATTGCTCTGATAATCCGACTGTTGCTGCTGCTGCTGATTCCCCTGATGGTTGTAACCTCCCCGGTTTGATTGCCTGGAAACCCTGAACCGGAACCACCACCTCCATAACCCGGCCCGTGGAAACATCCTCCTGAACCGCCGGGCGGGCCATTGTCATATTGGAACATATTGGAATTCTTGAAATCCCGCATGATATAACAATCTTTCCAGAGATGTGATGCCGGTTTCTCCTTTGATCCATGCTTTGGACAGGGCTGATTTAACAAATGCTCCAAATTGTTGCCTGGACCTCCACCCCTCTAGGGCTGCTTGCCTTTACGGCGCTGGCCATTCTCCTGTGCGTTGGTATTTGCGACAAAGTCCGAACCACTGTCGGCCTTGCGCTTACCAGTGTTTCCATGGCCTGCCGGATTGTGTTGTTGGCCTTTGGTATTGCCGGTCTTCTTACCCTTCTCCGGTTTGTCCTCCTCTGAATCCGGATCCTTGGTATTATCTGAATCGGCGTATTTAACCAAAGCAGCCATGAGTGTTGACATGTCGTTGCAGTGACGTTTGAGCCTTCCCAACTTCTGTTTCAACGGGTTGAAACTGCAATTACCCTCTAACGATAGCACTACGGTGTCTGCGTTGATACGATCTGACGAATGCAAAATTGCCGAGACCCGTTTGACCCAATGGGTCGTGGACTCCCCTTCCTCTTGGACACAAGCGGCCAGATCTACATTTGACATCGGCTGCTTACACGTATCCTTGAAGTTCTGGATAAACCGGTGCTTCAATTCGGCCCATGATCCAATAGAGTTGGTCGGCAAGCTCTTCAACCAAGTGCGAGCCGTCCCTTCCAACATCATGGTGAAATATTTAGCACACACCGCCTCGTCCACATCTAACATCTCCATTGCCATCTCATAGCTCTCCACCCACGCCTCTGGCTGCAAATCGGCGGTATAATTCGGTACCTTACGAGGTCCCTTGAAATCCTTGGGTAGTCGCACATTACGCAAAGTAGGAGATAAACACGGTACCCCTAAGGAACCAAACATCGCCCCCGGCTCCACGGAGGCAGTGCGGGGAACCGGAGTATGCTATCATGCCTCGTGTTGAGCTGTCAACTCGGCCTCTCGACGTGCGCGGCCATGATCCACAACATCTTGTGCATTAGCACCTCCCCCAGCTGGGTTGTTCCCTCGTGGAAAATTTCGGCGGCGTGCACTACTGGACACGGCCGGTTCGTCTTCCACGTGTCTGCTATAACTCTGGCTTGGGCGGGGAGTGGAGTGAATCCTCTCACGGCTGTGTGAATATGCTTGATATGGATTTAGCGCTGTCTGAAGGAGATCCCCGGCCCGACGTGATTCTAGTGCCACTGGTGACTCACCGTCGGTTGGGAGGGCTGCCAGGCGTGATGCAGCGGCCACAATGTTGTCCAACGGGTTGGAATAATGCCCGGGCGGCGTTGATGGTACAATGTTGTTTCGGCGAGGCAGGTCCGTCATGCGCGGCTCAACCGGCGCTCCTGCTCCCGTCACCCCCGCCTGGTTTAGTGTGGGTTGGTTACCAGCCCCTGCGCCTGGCGTGTTGAAAAGATTTTGCGGCTCATAAACCGACGGGAGACGTGATCGGTACCTTCTTCTCATCACTTCCTATGAAGTGTTCTGATCCAGTCTAATCTGGCAAGCCTGTGCTTCCAACTCGGCCCGCTCTGTAGACATCCTGGCGTTCTCTGCTGCCAGGTCCGCCTTGGCCTGGGCTATCTGATCTTTCACCTTTGCGATCTCCGCATTGTGCTGATCCCTGGTTGCTGGGTCTACCTCCGTGGTCATCAATGTTGCCAGAGCATCGAACAAATCAGATAAGACTTGGGCCGAAGGTAGTGCCGAGCTTCCTGCCCCTGCTGGTGTGGCTGTTGTTGAACCAGAGAGCATTGCTGTGGCGGTAAATGAATGAGGCGCTGATTGTGTGCCGGCCATGAAGATGGCGGCCCGGTTTGGCAGATCGGGGGAATCCGAAATACTGTTGCCCTCGGATCCTCCCTCAATCCGGCCGTCCTGCAACTGGTAAAGCGATTCGGTTTCTCCAGAAGACTCGTCATCAGAGCAGACTATGGTTTCTCCTTCAGACACCGGTCCGTCCTCATGCCCTGATCCATGGACGACATGAAAACATGCCTTGCCTCGGGCTGAACCGGCGAAGGACTTGCACACCGAGCCATTTCGAAGAGGTCGGTGCAGATGTCCGGCTCGGGGGCCGGTTCGCCGATCTTGCCGATGAAGACGTGAATCCCACCAAAGGGGACCCGGTACCCGTATTCGATTGAATCGGCCTCGGGACCCCATCCTGCGTTGTCGATGTAGAGCTTGCCGCGGCGACTCTTTGTCATCCGACCCACAGCATATCCCTTAAGTCCATCGAAGCTGCCCTTCAAGAGCTCAAAACCATCGTGCGATAGACCCACGGTGGGCGCCAACTGTCGTGGGTTTTTCACGGCAGATGTCCTCGTGAAAGGACTTAGTTGTGGAGCCATCGCAACGGATTAGCTTAAAGGGGTTAAACCGGACAAGGGGACACGGGTGTTTATACTAGTTTGGCCCCCTTCGATGAAGGTAAAAGCCTACGTCTAGTTGTGATTGGTATTGCTAGGGTTTCGAAGGCCAGGGAGCAAATCCGCTTTGTCTGGCTTTCGAGTTGTTGTTCTCTATCCCTAAACCGCGACCGGGTTGTCCCTTTATATACATAGGTTGACGCCCGCCGGGCTACAGAGTCCCGAAGCCGGTTTATAAACGTATCCGGTTCGGCCTCTCTCTTTCTATCTTACTATACAAGTTACATGACTAGGCCGGTTTACATTTACATATTGTAACTCGCCTTTGGGCCCTCCATAAAGCGCCAGCATCTTTACGTCTTCATGGGCTTCTAATCTTCAAGGAGTCAACCTGGCTACACAAGTCGGAAGCGGCTGCGGAAGCCATCCGACAGGCTGATATGATGATGGAGCGGGTGAAGATAGTGCACGAGAGCAGTCAGGCTGCCTGCGATGCTAGTGCCGCTCTTCGGGCTAACGTCCAGGTGAGTAGACTTTCCGACTGGTTTTGTTCTCAAAAAATCTTCTTCTTCACAATCTCCTGTTGTTCGCGTTGAATTAGAGCACCCACTGGGTGTTGCTGTCGTTTTTGGTAGTTTCGCTCTTCCACTCGGTCTGGGCGAGTGGGGTCAGAACTGGTGGGGGCACGCCAAGTGCACCCACTGGGTGTAGTCCCGGAGACCGCGGTCGACTGCTGGCAGTCAACTGTGGTCTGAGTTCTTCTTTTCTTGACGGCGCAATTGTTCTTTCTCTCTCTCTTTTTTTCTACTCCTTGCACTCGACTCCGGCGGGCTGGGCGAGTGGGATCAGAACCGGTGGGGGCACGCCAAGTGCACCCACTGGGTGTAGTCCCTGAGACCGTGGTCGACTGCTGGTAGTCGACTGGGTTTGAACAACTTGTTGTCCACTTCTTTAGGTCTTATTCACTCGAAAATGAACTGCTTTCGAACCTATCGATTGACCTGTCTCTTGCCTCCTGCACAAGTCTTGTACTCTTATCTCCAAGTTTGCCAAACTCGAAGAGAAGCAGAGGCAACTCTACGAAGACTTCGAATTGGCTCAGCAAAATCTGAAAAAGCTCAAGATGAGGCCGCTGGTATGGAAGGTAACTGATTGCCGACTGAATTTCAATATATCTCTTTGATCTCTTTTTTTGATTCAATTATTTCTTTTGCAGAGAAAATGAAGTTGGCTCTGGACAAGAAGGACTCGGACCTCGCCGCTGCGCAAAAAGCAGCCCAAGACAAAACCGCTCTCGCAGACAAGAAGCTTGCTTCAGTCGGAACGCTTGAAGGAGAGGTGACTAGACTGACATCTTGTCTTAATGAAGCTAACCGCGAAGTGACCAGCCTGAAGAAGGATAACGTCGCCCTGAATGAAAAGTTGGAGTCTGCGATCCGCAAGAGGAACGACATAGAAGCTTATCTGAGGACCCTCGCCAAGAAGCTTTACCTCGTGCTGGCAGGTATTTCTTTTAATCCGACTGTGTTGATGCTTGCCATCGGATTTTGCTCGGTTGATTGAACTGACTTTTGGCCGCAGAACTTTGTCAAGACTTTGACGAAGAAACTGGAAGGGTCGAGACGGGTCTGGACCCTATCGCTTCCCCGGTCTGCGATGAAACTACGATGAACGTGCTCCGACTGGAGTCCCGTATTGCCAGCGCCATAAGCTACCTCGCACGCCTGAAGGAGGTTGTCTCTCGAATCGATTCGACGCTTTGGCCGGAGGCGATGCTTCAGAATGATGTGGAATCTCTGATGACTCGACTGAACGAGATCCCTGACCGAGTGCAAGAATGGAAGAAATCCTCCGCCCGGTGTGGTGCTGACGTGGTGCTGTCCTTGGTGCGAGTCCATTGCAAGGAGGTTCGTGAAGACAAGCTAGCTGCGATCAAAGTCGCTAACACCAAAAAGCACGACTTCCAGTCCTTCATGGAGACTTTCATTGCTGCCGCTACTTGGATCGCTGATGGGATCGATCTGGACTCATTCGTGGAGCCTGCCAGTGCTCCTCCGGTTGAGTGAACAATCTTATGAAACTTGGACACGCTTTAAATTTGCCTTAGAATGCCTAGTGGTTTCTGTAACCGTTAAACTCCTTCGGGCTTGGTGCCCGAGTACTTTTGATTCGCTGCTTGGAACCTTTTAGTATTTATCTGAATTTGGTTTATCTCTGAATGTGCTTGTGTTTGCCTTTGGATGGACTTTGCTTGCTGCACCTCTTCGTCCTTGCGGATAGGGATGGAGCGGACATTATATTTGTGCCGCAGCTCCGAAGGAGAAGGTGGCAGTCGACCTGCACCTCGTCGTCCTTGCGGATAAGGATGGAGCGGACGTTGTATTTGTGCCGCAGCTCCGAAGGAGAAGGTTGCAGTCGACCTGCACCTCGTCGTCCTTGGGGATAGGGATGGAGCGGACGTTGTATTTGTGCCACAGCTCCAAAGGAGAAGGTTGCAGTCGACCTGCACCTCGTCGTCCTTGCGGATAGGGATAGAGCGGATGTTGTATTTATGCCGCAGCTCCAAAGAAGAAGGTTGCAGTCGACCTGCACCTCGTCGTCCTTGCGGATAGGGATGGGTCTCAAACTTAGGCGAGTACTGGACTGCAGCTAAGCCTACGAGTGGGAGGATTGCTCTCCACTCGGTAGGATTTTTACAAACTTAGGCGAGTGCTGGACTGCCGTTAAGCCTCTTAGCGAGAGAACTTAGGCAAGTGCTCAACTGTAGCTAAGCTCCCGAGTGGGAGGATTGCTCTTCACTCGGTAGGATTTTTTCAAACTTAGGCGAGTGCTGGACTGCCGTTAAGCCTCTTAGTGAGAGAACTCAGGCAAGTGCTCGACTGTAGCTAAGCCCCTGAGTGGGAGGACTGCTCTCCACTCAGTAGGATTTTTTCAAACTTAGGCGAGTGCTGGACTGCCGTTAAGCCTCTTAGCGAGAGAATTTAGGCAAGTG
>NC_041390.1:408401682-408402146 GCF_002162155.2 Triticum dicoccoides | reverse complement strand
CGACCTGCACCTCATCGTCCTTGCGGATAGGGATGGAGCGGACGTTGTATTTGTGCCGCAGCTCCGAAGAAGAAGGTTGCAGTCGACCTGCACCTCGTCGTCCTTGCGGATAGGGATGGGTCTCAAACTTAGGCGAGTACTGGACTGCAGCTAAGCCCCCGAGTGGGAGGATTGCTCTCCACTCGGTAGGATTTTTCCAAACTTAGGCGAGTGCTGGACTGCCGTTAAGCCTCTTAGCAAGAGAACTTAGGCAAGTGCTCAACTGTAGCTAAGCCCCCGAGTGGGAGGATTGCTCTTCACTCGGTAGGATTTTTTCAAACTTAGGCGAGTGCTGGACTGCCGTTAAGCCTCTTAGTGAGAGAACTCAGGCGAGTGCTCGACTGCAGCTAAGCCCCCGAGTGGGAGGACTGCTCTCCACTCGGTAGGATTTTTTCAAACTTAGGCGAGTGCTAGACTACCGTTAA
>NC_041390.1:408401154-408401497 GCF_002162155.2 Triticum dicoccoides | reverse complement strand
AAGCCTCTTAGTGAGAGAGCTTAGGCGAGTGCTCGACTGCAGCTAAGCCCCCGAGTGGGAGGACTGCTCTCCACTCGGTAGGATTTTTTCAAACTTAGGCGAGTCCTGGACTGCCGTTAAGCCTCTTAGTGAGAGAACTTAGGCGAGTGCTTGACTGCAGCTAAGCCCCCGAGTGGGAGGACTGCTCTCCACTCGGTAGGATTTTTTCAAACTTAGGCGAGTGCTGGACTGCCGTTAAGCCTCTTAGTGAGAGAGCTTAGGCGAGTGCTCGACTGCAGCTAAGCCCCCGAGTGGAAGGATTGCTCTTCACTTGGTAGGATTTTTTTGAACTTAGGCGGAACGG
>NC_041390.1:408345260-408400826 GCF_002162155.2 Triticum dicoccoides | reverse complement strand
AGACTGCCGTTAAGCCTCTTAGTGAGAGAACTTAGGCGAGTGCTTGACTGCAGCTAAGCCCCCGAGTGGGAGGACTGCTCTCCACTCGGTAGGATTTTTTCAAACTTAGGCGAGTGCCGGACTGCCGTTAAGCCTCTTAGTGAGAGAACTTAGGCGAGTGCTCGACTGCAGCTAAGCCCCCGAGTGGGAGGACTTCTCTCCACTCGGTAGGATTTTTTTTCAAACTTAGGCGAGTGCTGGACTGCCATTAAGCCTCTTAGTGAGAGAGCTTAGGCGAGTGCTCGACTGCAGCTAAGCCCCCGAGTGGAAGGATTGCTCTTCACTCGGTAGGATTTTTTCGAACTTAGGCAGAACGGATTCGCGACTAAGCCCACCCACTGGGGGATTTCAGGAGTAAATAAGAACAACACAATCGAATGAGAGAACCGTAAGCTCTTGTCTTTGATAAACGAATTACAAAAGGTGTTGCTTATTACATTTTATTCGAACGAGTGTTTAAGTGTAAAAGGGGCGGAGCAGCTCCGCGTTCCAAGCCCGTGGCTCGTCTTTCTGATGCTCGATAATGTGAAGATTGTATGCTCCATTGTGGAGAACTTTGGTGACGATGAAGGGGCCTTCCCAAGTTGGAGCGGGCTTGTGTGGTTTCTGCTGATCCACTCGAAGAACCAAGTCTCCTTCTTGAAAGGCCCAACCCCTCACATTCCTGGCGTGGAATGGACGCAAATCTTGCTGATACATGGTCGAGCGGATCGAGGCCATCTCTCTTTCCTCCTCTAAGAGATCGACTGAATCTTGCCAGGCCTGCTCTGCTTCTGCTTCGGAGAAGAGTTCAACTCGGGGTGCGTTGTGGAGCAAGTCACTTGGAAGAACAGCTTCGGCTCCATAGACTAAGAAGAAAGGAGTTCTTCCAGTCGACCGATTAGGAGTTGTCCTTAAACCCCACAAAACTGACGAAAGTTCATCAACCCAAGCACCTGCTGCGTGTTTGAGATCACGCATCAGTCGGGGCTTCAGTCCTTTGAGAATTAGGCCATTGGCTCTTTCTGCTTGTCGGTTCGACTACAGGTGAGCAACAGAAGCATAGTCGACTCGAGTGCCCTGAGAGGCACAGAAAATTCTGAACTCACCAGAATTGAAGTTCGATCCGTTGTCCGTGATGATGCTGTGTGGGACTCCATATCTGAACGTCAATTCTCTGATAAAACTGACAGCGGTGCTAGCGTCAAGGTTCTTGATGGGTTTGGCTTCGATCCATTTGGTAAACTTGTCGACTTCAACAAGCACGTGAGTGAAGCCGCTTCTGCCGGTCCTCAGCGGTCCAACCATATCCAGTCCCCAAACAGCTAAGGGCCAGATGAGGGGAATGGTCTTCAGGGCTGACGCTAGCTTGTGAGACATATCGGAGTAAAATTGATAGCCTTCACATTTGTCGACTATATCTTTCGCCATCTCATTTGCTCATGGCCAATAGAATCCAGCTCGATATGCTTTAGCCACGATGGCCCGAGAGGACGCATGGTGGCCACAGGTCCCCGAGTGGATGTCATTGAGGATCATTCGACCTTCTTCTGGTGTTATGCACTTCTGACCGACTCCAGTCACACTTTCTCTGAACAGCTGTCCTCTTATCACAGTAAAAGCTTTAGATTGGCGGACGATCTGTCGAGCTTCTTCTTCATCCTCAGGGAGCTCTTTCCTGAGGATGTATGCAATGTAGGGCACCGTCCAATCGGGAGTAATGGCCAAAACCTCCATGATTAGGTCGACCACGGCTGGGACCTCAACTTTAGTCGGATCCGTGGCGCTCTTGGGTTGTGGGGGCTCTTTAGTGAAAGGGTCTTCCTGAACTGTCGGCGTGTGAATATGCTCCAAGAACACATTGCTGGGAATGGCTTCTCTCTTGGAACCTATCTTTGCCAATTCATCGGCTGCTTGATTTTTCAATCGGGGGATGTGGTGGAGTTCTAACCCCTCGAACATCTTCTCAAGCTTTCACACCACATTGCAGTAACCAGTCATGGCTGGGCTTTAGACGTCCCACTCCTTCATCACTTGATTAACTACCAAATCTGAGTCGCCGTAGACCATGAGGCGACGGACGCCGTGTGAGATGGCCATGCACAATCCATACAGGAGTGCTTCGTATTCTGCTTCATTGTTGGGGGAATCAAAGTGAATCTGGAGGACATATCTGAGCTTGTCTCCTCGGGGGGATACCATAACTAGTCCATCACCAGAACCGCTCAACATCTTGGATCCATCAAAGAACATGGTCCAGTGCTCAGAGTGAACTTGAGTCGGCAGTTGTTGTTCGATCCACTCGGCGAGGAAATCTGTTATTGCTTGGGACATGATAGCTTTCTTTGCCTCAAACTTGATATACAAGGGAAGGAGTTCAATCGCCCATTTTGCCACTCGACCAGTTGCATCCCTGTTGTGAAGAATCTCTGACAGTGGAGCGTCGCTGACAACTCTAACAGAGTGATATGAGAAGTAGTGTGCAACCTTCTTTGTGGTCATGTAAATTCCATAGACAAGCTTCTGATAGTGAGGATATCTCTACTTTGACAGGGTCAGGACTTCGGAAATATAATAAACTCGGCGTTGAACCTTGTACGCTTGTCCTTCTTCTTCCCGCTCGACCGTAAGTACTCTACTGACGACTTCTCCAGTGGTTGCTATATAAAGCAAAAGAGGCTCTTTGCTGATTGGAGCAGCAAGCACCGGCTGGGTGGAAAGCAGGGCTTTTAGCTCTGCAAATGATGTATCAGCTTCTGGAGTCCACTCGAACGTATCTGATTTCTTCATCAGTCGGTAAAGAGGCAGCGCCTTTTCACCGAGGCGAGAAATGAATCGAATTAGGGCGGCCAAGCAACCAGTAAGCTTCTGGACATCATGCACACGCACAGGGCGTTTCGTTCGGAGTATAGCGCCTACTTTCTCTGGATTAGCATCGATTCCTTGTTCGGAAACAAGAAAACCGAGTAACTTTCTGCCTGGAACTCCAAACATGCACTTTGCTGGATTGAGCTTGATAACATACCTTCTGAGGTTGGCAAAGGTTTCAGCGAGGTCGGTCAGCAGGTCGGAACCTTTACGTGACTTGACCACAATGTCATCCATGTATGCTTCCACATTCTGACTGATATGAGTGAGCAGGCACTTCTGAATCATTCGCATAAATGTGGTTGCGGCGTTCTTCAAGCCGAATGGCATTGTGACATAACAGAAGCACCCGAACGGGGTGATAAAAGCTATCTTTATTTCGTCGGGTCCGTACAGACGGATCTGGTGGTACCCGGAGTAAGCATCCAAAAAGGACAAACGCTCGCACCCAGCAGTCGAGTCGACTATCTGATCGATGCGAGGGAGAGGGAAGTGATCTTTCGGGCAGGCCCGATTGATATGTGTCGGTGTCAAAACCGGCTGATCTCGGGTATGGGGTCCCGAACTATGCGTCTAGGCCGGATGGTAACAGGAGGCAAGGGACACGAAGTTTTACCCAGGTTCGGGCCCTCTTGATGGAGGTAAAACCCTATGTCCTGCTTGATTAATATTGATGATATGGGTAGTACAAGAGTAGATCTACCACGAGATCAGAGAGGCTAAACCCTAGAAGCTAGCCTATGGTATGATTGTTGTTCTGTATGTTGTCCTACGGACTAAAACCCTCTGGCTTATATAGACATCGGAGAGGGTTAGGGTTACACAAAGTCGGTTACAATGGTAGGAGATCTACATATCCGTATTGCCAAGCTTGCCTTCCACGGCAAGGAAAGTCCCTTCCGGACACGGGACGAAGTCTTCAATCTTGTATCTTCATAGTCCAGGAGTCCGGATGAAGGTATAGTCCGGCCATCCAGACACCCCCTAATCCAGGACTCCCTCAGTAGCCCCTGAACCAGGCTTCAATGACGACGAGTCCGGCGTGCAGATTGTCTTCAGCACTGCAAGGCGGGTTCCTCCTCCAAGTATTTCATAGAAGATTTTGAACACAAAGACAGTGTCCGGCTCTGCAAAATAAGTTTCCACATATTGCCATAGAGAGAATAATATTTACACAAATCTAATCTGCTGACGTATTCCGTAGTATGACAACACCACGGCCAAGCCTTTATTCGAATCATTTCATTATCCCACCTCAGCGTGTCATGCGAGGCGGTTTCCTTGGCACGTCTTGTTAAAGCAGAGATCATGTCCCCTTATTCCGGGATTCTCATCAATACGGGCATGGGTAACCCAACCGCGCCATTGATTACGACGCTTGGAGATAAGCGAGTTTTACCAGGCTGGTGGGGACACGTAGTTGCGTCCACCCATATAAGGGGATAAGGATTCACCTTTTCACCTACACCTTCTTCCTCCTTTGCGTATCCATTTTCGCGCACTCGAGCTCTAGCGCCCAAATCCGCACTCCCCACCTCAACCTTCTCCAGCCATGTCCGGAGCGGGAGGCAAGTGGATGGTCTCCTCCATCACGGAGGGACACTTCAAAAAACTAGGAAGGCCGGATACTTGTCTAACGACATCGCGCACCGGCTTCCCGAAGAGGGGCAGCTCCTCCCCACCCCAAGGCCCCATGAGAGGGTAGTGTTCCTTCCCCACTTCCTCCGCGGACTGGGCTTTCCTATCCACCCATTCGTCCTGCGACTCATGTTCTACTACGGCCTGGATTTCCATGATCTGGCCCCGAACTTCATCCTCAACATCTCGGTGTTTATCGTTGTGTGCGAGGCTTTCCTCTGCATCCACCCCCATTTCGGCCTATGGCTCAAGACTTTCAATGTCAAGCCGAAGGTGGTGCGTGGCAACCAGGCGTAGTGTGGAGGCGCCATGGTGGGCAAGATACCCAATGTCTTATGGCTCGAGGGATCCTTTGTGGAGACCCTGAAGGGGTGGCAATCGGGGTGGTTTTACATCACCAAGCCGTGCGACCCTGAGTGGGTCGCAGCCCCCGAGTTCTGGTCCGGACCCCCAACGCAGCTCACGTCCTAGAAAGAGACGGGCCTGTCGTGGGGCAGCAAAGGAGAGGTGATTGGACTGCAAACATGCATCCAAACCCTGGTGGACAAGCAGCTCAAGCTTGTCAACGCAGTCCAGGTTATGCTCATCCGCCTGATCCTCCCGTGTCAACAACGGGCCTTCAATCTATGGGAGTTCAACCTGGCGCAGCACCGAACTCTGAGCAGGCTCTTCGACACGACGTACGAAGATGCCTGGAAGGTGCTTTTCAAGGCTGTTGAGGATCGCGGATTCAGCGCGTAGCGTCATGCTAGCGCGGTAAGTTGTTTGTACCTTTTACAGGGTATTAGTTTTTCATAGTTTAACTCGATACGGGATCTAAGCTCCCTTACCTTTGACAGGTTTGGCAGGAGAAGTCCGGACAGATCGACTGTCCGGCTCCTTTGCCCGAAGACCCAGCCGATGCCCGCTTGGCGAAGCTGCTAGTTCTGGCACCCCATGTGGTGCCGGAGAAGAAGGCCACGAAGAAGGCCACAGGGACTCGAAAAAGTGCCCGGCGCCAGGAGGTGTCGGGTTCATCATCCGACGGCTCCAAGGAACATTCCTCTTGTGAAGACGAGGAGGAGGAAGAAGAGACCTCTCCCCCTCCAGTGGCGGGAGAGAAGAAAAGGAAGGCCGCCCTCCAAGAAGGGGGAAACCCTTCCTCCGGACTACTCCACCGACGCCGACAACGGCGGAAAGGAGTGGCCGCTCAGGGCCAAGCCCCTGGCGAAATCGTAAGTATCCGTATACTAGAGTAATTCATAGTATTCCTTTATTGCACAGCTTTCCCTTATGTCGAATATGGTTATGCAGCCCACCCAAAGACTAGCTCGACATGTCGTCGAGCAATTCACAAGACTCGTCAGATGTGAATTCGCTTCCGACGGCTTCCTCCCCCCCGCCCTACGGACGACGCCGAAGTGTTGTCCCAATAGGTTCCAAGCCAGGAGGAGGTGGTCCTGGAGGCGCCGCAAGGCGACCTCCCGGACTCCAGGAGTAAAGGGCATAAAACCCCCAGGGCTCCAAGTCCGGCTCTAGGCCGGACACCGCTCCGGAACCTTCAAAGGTTCCAGAGTCTAGCGGGCGACCTCCTTCCAAGAGGATCAAGCCCACCATGCCGGTGACCCCCGTCCAACCGGAGGCACCGGACAATCTGTTGGAGGTGCTCAAAGGCGCCTCCATCGACGAGGAGCACCGCACCATTATGAGTGTGGTGGTCCAGAAGGTTCAGTCCGCCAAGAGCGGACTGACTGAAGCTTGTACTAGCCTTTTAACAGGCTTTGAGGTAAGTAAAGAATGTGTAAATAATATTACCGCATAGATAGTAGCCCCTGATGCTCTGTTTGGCGTTCAGGAAGAAAAGCCGAAGAGAGGATCAAATAAAATTCGCAGGAGTCTAACAAAAAGGAGTCAATATGCGTATGCAGGCTTCTCTGCTGGCGTCCGCCGCACTGACTGCAGAAGTGGACACGCTGAAGCAGAACCTCGAGCAGTCCGAGCAAGAGCTCGAGCATGCCAAGAAGCAGCTTGAGGACAAGGAAGGTAAGAAATACCTTGTTTAAATATATATAAAAAGGGTGCAATTGCAAAAAATGACAGGATTATCGTGGCTATTGTAGGGACCACGTCAGAGGTGGCGACCCTTAAGCAAGCGCTGGTCGAGGCCGAGAAGAGGGCGGCCGTGGAGCGCACCGAGCGGGAGAAGTATGAGGCCCAGGTTGTCAAGGTGCAGCAAGAGCTCCAGGCTCTCATGAAAAAACATGAGAGTTTGGAGCTTGACTCAAAGACGCGAGCGTCCGAGCTCGCAATGGCTATTGAAAATGCCAAGTCTGCCAAGGCCGAATCCCAGAAGACCCTCCAGGAGTTGGATGTGGTGAAAAAGATAGCGGTGGGTAAGGCATTCTTTATGCAAAGCAAACACATAAGCGTGAGTTACTTGTTACTTACCCGAATCCGGAGCTCTCCAGGAGCATTCGCAGATCTTCCCCGTAGCGTGTCCGATGCCGCCGCATTCTATCGAGCCGAGGAGGGCAGCTCGACAGAGAAGGTGTTCTGGTCTCAGTATGCTGAGGCCGGACACCCCGTGCCCCTGAGCGACCAGCTGAAGCAACTGGTCGAGCTCCACAAGGCGGCCGAACAGGCCATGAAGGGCCTCATAGTTCGACTGTGGCCTGGGGAGGCTCTGCCTGGGAGCTATTTCGGGCTGGTGCGGCGGCTGGTGGGGGGCTGTCCAAGGCTCGAAGTCATCAAGCGCTCCGTCTGCATTGAAGGTGCCCGTAGGGCCCTTGCCCGTGCTAAGGTGCACTGGGGCAAGCTGGATGCTGAGAAGCTTGTGAAGGATGGGCCACCGCCGGGGAAAGAGCATCGCAAGCCAGAGAATTATTATACGGATGTTCTGAAGGGTGCCCGCCTTGTGGCGGATGAATGTTCCAGGGATGTAATTTTTGAGTAAAACTCGCTTGTTTTGTCCTGTGCGCTGAAAACTTGTTCATATGCGCTAATCAATGCTGTTGGGATTTAAAATATTACCTTCTGTGCGGCTGCTTATCAATTCTGAGAGATGACGAGTCGTCGGCTTTTGCCCCCGTGCCGCTAGTGCTGGGGTGTTTGGGGATAAACCTGAGCGCTCTTTTTCCCATGTTTGGGTCCTTCGAGGGAGGTGCTCAGCACAACGAACAAGGCAATCGGACTATAATGCGTGAACACTCTCACTTAGCCATAGAATTCTATAATTTTAAATTTTGGCGAAGCCCCTGGTATTCGGAAGACCGAGTTCGGGAGCTATCCACGCCTTGGCCGGACAGAGCCGACTCCTCGCGCTAAGCAGCATAAGTCTTTAGGGACTCGAAAAACCTCTCGAACAGCGACCGGCTCTCGCTTCATCATGATAGTCATTTTTAGCTTTCTCTATTGAGGTGCTCAACCCAGCTCAACTGGGGCACAATCGCAGTAGTTCTCCTAGTGCTACCTTAGCCGATATAGCGGAACGTAAGGCACCAAAACATAGGAGCCGGGCAAACCCAACTATTGACCGAAGACATGATTCGGAGCCGATGCATATAATGCCATAAGTTTGGGGTGCCGCACTTGTTAAAGTGTTCGGACTTCTCACACCATATTGAGGGGTACTAAAGCCCCTGGCGTATTTTGTCCGTACCAAAGTGTACGGGTGCAACATGTCGTTAAGGAACACATATTTGTAAAAAAAGAGTACTGCAAAAATAGACAAAAGCTATGCATTGTTTATTAACAAGGGCTGCGACCAAAGAAGAACGATACAAATAATGCGATAAGCAAAATGTTGGACTATTTAACATGTCCGTTCTAGGGGCAGGCTGCGGAATGGTATGCGAAACAGGTATACTGCTCGTGATAGAGACCACCTGGGAGTTCCGTAATGCGGCATGGCTTGTCTGCTTCCCTGGTTCTTGCATCGTTTGTGCGGCAATTGAACTGCCGAACAGGCCTTCCGAAGAGTGGAGTCCTGAAAGTAAGAGAAAATTAAAAAATCGGCAGCCCCTGGTGCGGTTTAAGCCGTGTTTCGGGCGTGCCGTGATGGTGCCCCTCCCCCTGTACCCATGGTATTTCTAGAGCGTAGTTATGTACGCGAAGTACTGATGTCGCATTTTTGCGAGGGCTGGGGTTGGGGCCGCATTGCTATGCCTGCTCGGAACATGCCAGGCGGTCTTGTTGTAGGTTACTCCGGGCGCGCTTGACGGTGTCCGGACGTTTAGTGGCCGGACTGGAGAATTGCCTGGAGAGGCTGCTTTGTACTTCCGCTGCAAGGGCCGCCGTGTGCTCCTCCGTTCGGGGAGAGTGTTCGGTGTTTCCATTGACCATAATTACTCCTCGAGGGCCTGGCATCTTGAGCTTAAGGTATGCGTAGTGCGGTGCCGCATTGAACTTGGCGAATGCGGTTCGCCCGAGCAGTGCATGATAGCCACTTTGGAATGGGACTATGTCGAAGATTAACTCCTCGCTTCGGAAATTATCCGGAGATCCGAAGACCACTTCAAGTGTGACTGAGGCTATACAGTTGGCCTCTACACCTGGTATTACGCCTTTAAAGGTCATTTTGGTGGGCTTAATCCTCGAGGGATCTATGCCCATTTTCCGCACTGTATCCTGGTAAAGAAGGTTCAAGCTGCTGCCGCCATCCATAAGGACTCTAGTGAGATGAAATCCGTCAATGATTGGGTCTAGAACCAATGCGGCGAATCCGCCATGACGGGTGCTAGTGGGATGGTCCCTTCGATCAAAGGTGATCGGGCAGGAGGACCATGGGTTGAACTTTGGGGCGACTGGCTCTACCGCGTATACGTCCCTTAACGCGCGCTTCCGCTCCCTCTTGGGGATGTGGGTTGCGTATATCATGTTCACCGTCCGCACTTGTGGGGGAAAACCCTTCTGTCCATTGTGGTTCGGCGGCCGGGGCTCTTCGTCGTCATCTCTATGCAGCCGCCTGTCTTTATTTTCGGCATTTAACTTGCCTGCCTGCTTGAATACCCAACAATCCCTGTTGGTGTGATTGGCCGACTTTTCGGGGGTGCCATGTATCTGGCACAAGCGGTCAAGTATTCGGTCCAAACTGGACGGGCCCCTATGATTTCTTTTGAATGGATTTTTCCGCTGACCGGATTTCTAGCCTCTGAATCCGGCATTAACTGCCGTATCCTCAGCATTGTCGCCGTTAATGCGGTGCCTCTGCTTGTTGCGACGCGGCCTGCCACTACTGTCCCTGGTATCGGAATTACCAGGGTTCTTGGTCATATTGTTGCTACCAGCAAGCCAGCTGTCTTCTCCCGTGCAAAAGCGGGTCATGAGTGTCGTGAGTGCTGCCATAGATTTCGGCTTTTCCTGTCCAAGGTGCCGGGCAAGCCACTCGTGCAGATATTGTGCTTGAAGGCTGCTAGGGCCTCTCCGTCCGGACAATTGACTATTTGATTTTTCTTTGTTAGGAACCGTGTCCAGAATTGCCTGGCCGATTCCTCTGGCTGCTGAATTACGTGGCTTAGGTCATCGGCGTCTGGTGGTCGCACATAAGTGCCCAGGAAATTGTCGAGAAATGCGGCTTCCAGGTCCTCCCAACAACTGATTGATCCTGCTAGCAAGCTGTTAAGCCAATGCTGAGCTGGTCCTTTAAGCTTGAGTTGGAGGTATTTGATGGCGTGGAGATCATCGCCGCGGGCCATGTGGATATGAAGGAGATAATCCTCGATCCATACCGCAGGATCTATTGTGCCATCATATGATTCGATATTTACGGGTTTGAAACCCTCGGGGATTTGATGATCCATTACTTCGTCTGTGAAGCATAGTGGGTGTGCGGCGCCTCTGTACTGGGCTATATCATGACATATCTCCAATGAGCTTTGTCTACTGTGTTCGGCCCTACCGGATTAGTCTCCGGCGTGATGATTACCGTCTCGAGTCGTGGGGCGCCCACATGATCCGTAGATCGATCTTGTTTGCCTTGCCTTGTCCTCCAACATATCTCGCAGGTCTAGCGCATTTTCCGGTGCCTTGGTACAGGGTGCGGCTTGAGTGGAGGGCCGAGAGGCCTCTCTATGCTGGTGATGTAGGTTTAAGTGCTTCCTCCTCTAATCGGGGTAGCAACCTGCGCTTTGGGTAGCTCTTGGAGGGGCGTTCGAGTTTATGCTCTTCGGCCGCAAGGACTTCAGTCCATCTGTCGACTAGCAAATCTTGATCAGCTCTAAGCTGTCGCTGTTTTTTCTTGAGGCTTCTTGCCGTGGCCATAAGCCTGCATTGAAAACGCTCTTGCTCGACGGGATCCTCTGGCCTGACAAATTCGTCGTCGTCGAGGCTTGCCTCATCTTCGGAGGGAGGCGTATAATTATCGTCCTCGACCTCTCTGTCTGCCGCTCTCTCATGAGGGCTGGCTTCTCCATCCTCCTATGCTGAATCTTGCTGGAGGGGGTTTTCTTCGGCACTCTCCGGAGTATTATTATCTCCCGTGTTGGAATCGCCGTATTTGCTTCGGCGAGATTTTGAGCGGCGCCGCTGACGCCGACGCTTAGGCTGTTTCTTGGAGGGCTCATCCTCCGCTGTTCCATCGCCATCTCCTTCTTTTGGGGTGTCCACCATGTATATGTCATATGACAAGGTGGCTTTCCAGGGCCCAATAGGCGCTGGTTCTTCATCGTCTCCTGCATCGGCGTCCATACCGTCGATGTCTTCAGAGTCGAAATCGAGCATGTTGATTAAATCGTCGACAGTGGATACAAAGTGGGTGGTGGGTGGGCTTTGAATTTCTTCATCGTCCGTATCCCAACCTTGCCGACCGTAGTCCGGCTAGGTCTCTCCTGATAAAGAGAGAGACTTTAGCGTCTTCAGAATATCGCCGAAAGGCGAGTGCTGAAAGATGTCCGCGGCAGTAAACTCCATGATTGGTGCCCAATCGGATTCGATCGGCAGGGGCGCGGAGGGTTCGGAGTCCAGAGAGGAGTCCGGCTCCTTGGAGTCACGAGTCTCGCGGAGTGCGGGGATGGTGTTCGGCTTGATCGCCGTTGAGATCGCAGCCCCCGAGGCGGCGTCCAACCACCCATCCTCGATCGGCGCAGTTGGCTCCGAATTAAGGGTCGAAGCCGATGTGGGTGCGGCCTCCAGGGCACTGTTCGGCGGTAGAGCTAGATCATGCTCGTCGTTACAGTGCGGCACGCTCGGTAATGGCTCGACTCCGTCGAGGATCAAGTCCCCGCGGATGTCAGCCATGTGGTTTAAACTTCCAAATCTGACCTCACGGCCAGGGGCATAGCTTTCGATCTGCTCCAGATGGCCAAGTGAATTGGCCCGCAGTGCGAAGCCGCCGAAGATGAAGATCTGTCGGGGGAGGAAAGTCTCACCCTGGACTGTATCGCTATTGATGATCGTAGAAGCCATCAAGCCTAACGGCGACGACACAGAGGAACTCTCAATGAAAGCACCAATGTTGGTGTCAAAACTGGCGGATCTCGGGTAGGGGGTCCCGAACTGTGCGTCTAGGCCGGATGGTAACAGGAGGCAAGGGACACGAAGTTTTATCCAGGTTCGGGCCCTCTTGATGGAGGTAAAACCCTACGTCCTGCTTGATTAATATTGATGATATGGTTAGTACAAGAGTAGATCTACCATGAGATCGGAGAGGCTAAACCCTAGAAGCTAGCCTATGTTATGATTGTTGTTCTGTATGTTGTCCTATGGACTAAAACCCTCCGGCTTATATAGACACCGGAGAGGGTTAGGGTTACACAAAGTCGGTTACAATGGTAGGAGATCTACATATCCGTATCACCAAGCTTGCCTTCCACGCCAAGGAAAGTCCCTTCCAGACACGGGACGAAGTCTTCAATCTTGTATATTCATAGTCCACGAGTACGACTGAAGGTATAGTCCGGCCATCCGGACACCCCCTAATCCAGGACTCCCTCAATATGCTTGAAATCGATGCACATGCGGAGTGAGTTATCTTTCTTTGGGACCATGACAACATTGGCTAACCACTCGGAGTGGTAAATCTCTCGGATGAACTCAGCTGCCAAAAGCCGAGCCACCTCTTCGCTGATTGCTTTTATTTTCTGGACGGTGGACCGTCGAAGATGCTCTTTGACTGGTTTCACTTTTGGGTCGACTCGCAAACAATGCTCAGCCAGTCCTCTGGGAACACCTGGCATGTCAGAAGGCTTCCATGCAAAGATGTCCCAGTTCTCACGGAGGAACTGGATGAGTGCTTCTTCCTATTTGGAGTCGAGTGTGGTCGAAATGTGGGTCGGAGCTGCATTGGGGTCCGTCGGGTGAATGTGAACAGACTTCATCTCGCCAGACGACTGGAATGCTTAATCCGTGGCTAGCTTCTTGGCTCGCAACAAGTCACTTGGGTCTGCATTTTTCTGGTACTCTTGCAATTCTGCCACGGCCATCTGGGCATTGGCGATCTTTGAGCCCTTCTGGAAACACTCTTCCGCCTTTTTCTGATTACCAGAGATAGTGATCACTCCTTTGGGACCAGGCATCTTCAGTTTGAGGTACACGTAACAAGGTCGAGCCATGAATCATGCATAAGCTGGCCTGCCCAGAATTGCATGATATGCACTCTGAAAATCCACGACTTCAAACATCAACTTTTCTTTGCGGTAATTTTTGGCATCACCGAAAACCATGTCGAGTGCAATCTGACCGAGGGACGCAACCTTCTTGCCTGGGATGACCTCATGGAAACTCATATGGCTTTCACTGAGTCTGGACATCAGAATGCCCATTCCTTTCAATGTTTCTGCATACAGAATGTTCAGGCCACTGCCACCGTCCATCAGGACCTTTGTCAGTCGAGTGCCTTCGACCACCGGGTCAACCACCAGCGCTTGCCTCCCAGGGGTGGCGATGTGCGCTGGGTGATCAGACTGGTCGAACGTAATGGCAGTCTGCGACCATTTCAAGTAACTGGGTGTCGCCGGAGAGACCATGTTCACTTCTCTTTTGATGACTTTCAAACGACTCTTGTTTTCAACATTAGCAAAAATCATTAGAGTGGAATTCACATGAGGATAACCATCATCATCTTCTCCTTCACTCTCAGCCTTGTCTGCCTCCTTCTCCTTTTCCTTGGGCTGTTTCTCTCGGAACTGCTGGATCAGGAGCCGACACTGTCGAGTGGTATGCTTCGGGTAAATGAAATTACCTTCTTCATCTTTTTTGGTGTGGATATGGCACGGCATATCCAACACGTCATTTCCATCTTGATCTTTTACTTTCTTGGGGTTCCACGGCCCTTTGGGATTCCCCTTGAACTTTCCTTGAACCACAGCCAAGGCCTCACCTGGAGCAACTGGTTCGGCCTTGTGTTTTTGTTTCCGACTAGAGTTTCCTCCTCCGGCATCGTGGGTGACTGCTTTGTGCTTGCCGCTCCGCAGTCGCTCCTCCTCTTCACCATTGGCATACTTGGTGGTGATTTCCATCATCCGAGTCAAAGTCATGTTTCCTGTCCCACCGAATTTCAGATTCAACTCCCTATACCTGACGCCTTCCTTGAAAGCAGAAATTGCCTAATGATCAGACACATCTTCCACCATGTGGTGCAGGGTGATCCACCTCTGGATATAATCTCTCAAAGTTTCATTCGGTTTCTGGACGCAACACTGTAATTCTGTCAAACCTGCT
The DNA here is from genome assembly GCF_002162155.2 of Triticum dicoccoides. Taxonomy (NCBI): domain Eukaryota; kingdom Viridiplantae; phylum Streptophyta; class Magnoliopsida; order Poales; family Poaceae; genus Triticum; species Triticum dicoccoides. The sequence continues at coordinate 408,386,669 of NC_041390.1, read as the reverse complement.
GGCCGCTTGCAAGTACCCTCAAACGTTCTGACAAACACTCGGGCGAGATCTTCCCAAGTATAGATGCTGCCCGGCGCCAACTGATTCAGCCACGCCCTAGCCGAGCCCTCCAACATCAGAGGAAGGTGTTTCATGGCCACCTCATCATTGCCGCCACCAATCTGGACAGCCACTCGATAGTCTTCGAGCCAAGTGTCAGGCTTGGACTCTCCGGTGAACTTACTGACTACAGTCGCCAACCTGAAGTTGGGGGGAATCACTGCAGCTCTGATAGCTCTGCTGAAGCACTCGGGGCCGGAGACATGCACCCTGTTGCTAGTTTGCGGGCCTCTGTCATGGCCATCTCGGCGAGCTCTGTTACTGTCGACCAAGCCTTGTACGAGAATAGATCTCGTATCAAAGCCTAGCTCCCTGGGGTCGACTGGAATACCTCTTCCGACGCTATTAGGGCGCTTGTCCTCATGTGGCCGCGGCACGTACGACCCACTCCTTGGAGGAGGCGTGGGCACTCGACGGCGACCATCACGATCGGCTCGACGATCATACTTCTCTTGGTTTCTGTACTGATCACGCTGCTCTCCACGCCCCTCACACCTCGGGGGTGATCTCGGGCTATGGGCCAACTGGACCATATCTGCGACCACAAATCTGCTATGGATCCTATCCGGCGACTGAGACACGGCCGTATTCTGCTCTCCTGCCGCCCGGAGCAGGGCCCTGATCTGCGCTAGACCTTGGCCAGCTTCTGACTGGGAAGGTTGAATCGACTCTGCTATCCGGGCAGCAGCTGCTAGGTTTTGGATCGGTGTCCGGTATACCTGAGCCGGAGGTGGAAAAAGTTGGCGTCGGCTGGACTCAGGAGCACGTTGACGAGCGCGATCATCGAGTGCGCGCTGTAGGTTCTCCAGCCGAGTGCGCTCAGCCAAATTGGCCAAGCGAGCCTGTTCCAAGGCCTGGGCCTTGGGCGTTTCTCCAACTATAGGAGTATGCAGGGCATCCATGTTTCAGCAACGAAGTTCTTCTCTCTGCTGCGAGGAGAGAGGCTCGGGGCGGTACTCCTCGTGAACGCGCGCCTGTCACCTCCGTCTTCATGATCGAAGCCAGGAGGACCGCATGGTCCATTGACCATCAGGAATTCCGCTGCCGAGTCATTGCTGCCACACTCGGATGCAGTCTCTACAGAGCCAGTCGACAGATCGAACAGGCCATAGAGAGACTCGTCGGGCTCGAGCGCCACGACTTGACGGGTGGCCGACTGGTGGGCCACCGCATGCTTCACCCACCGTTGAACCCTCGACCGACCGGTGGGCTTATTCCGGCGGGTCGCAGGGAGGGGGAAAGCCGTAGGAGTCGACTGGTACTGGGTCGACGGTTGCCGCAGGAGGACGCCACAGACGCACGCGTGAAAGTGCGTCGCCCCGCAGGCGGGGAGCGCATCCACGTCGAGTGGTGCCTCCTGAAGCCAAGTGGAGTCGTCGGCAACAAACACGAGCGCGCTGAGATGGATCTCGCGGCCCTCAGCTAAACCTCCACCTGGAACCATGATGATGGGGATCGGAAAAATTGCAACTTCTCCAATAAGTCGCTAAGACACCTGCCCCACGGTGGGCGCCAACTGTCGTGGATCTAAGACTGACAGTAGAATGGGGGGTAGGTATGAGGAGGCAAGATCCTAGCTATGGAGTAGTTGTACACACGAGTTTTACGAGTTCAGGCCATTCTCGGAGGAAGTAACAGCCCTACGTCAAGGTGCCCTTGGGCGGTCGACTAGATTATATGTGTGTGTGTGTTTACAAAAGTGCGAACCCTTGTCCCAGAGGAGGGGTGGCTTATATAGAGGGCGCTAGGACCCCAGCTCCCCTCCGTTACACAGGGTTCAATGTTCATAAAGGTGGAGCGTTACTGGTAACATCTACAATAAAGTGTTATAAATTCCCATAATGCTATAGTTTAAGTCACGACCGTTGCAGAGTGGGGGGCTTCTCGTCTTCTGGTGGTCGAGTGTCTTCAAGGTGGTCGAGTGTCTTCAAGGAAGTCGAGTGAGCATATCTTCATGGTCGAGTGGATGATGTTTTCTCTTCGACTGCTTCTGATTCTTTGTAAAGATGTCCTCGGGGAGGGTATGCTAGACAGGTCCATGACCCTACCCTAGGTACGTAGCTTCATAAGGGCCCACATGTCATGAAACAAATTTGGACCCATATACAAATTAAAAAATAAAGGACGAGGATCGAACATGCGACCGGGCCTTCAAGTCGCACGTCAATAGGCAACATACGTAGAATAGCAATGTTTGTTGTACCCCCTTTGTTCACATAATGTTTTTATATTACCACAGCCTAATTAATGGATAACATGTAATATTATTTTTAGTACTATTCACCTTCACTTACTGGTGGGTTCCATGTGTGCTCTCTCTCTCTCTCTCTCTCTCTCTCTCTCTCTCTCTCTCTCTCCTCCCCTTCTACATTTAGACGCACGGGCAAACAGGAAGAACTCGCGGGCGATGTTGCAGTTGACCATATCTGGACGCGTTCACAAGTCACGGCACCAGTTTCACGTACTAGCGGCACTAGTCAGTGTGTATGTGCAATGCACGTCAATTTGGAAGTATATTAAGTGCATGCGGATATTAACTACTAGGATATTATTTGTGTGTAGTCATGTGATTAGCATTATTTTTGGCATGAAATTAACTGCATGCTAAACGTGTTGAGCGCTCGACATTGAAGCAGTCTAGGTCGTTGGATGACAAGGAATACATGTGGCTTGATGATGTTTTATATTTAATTTGATACGGCTCTAGCAGAACATTCAATCGATCAAACCATACATTTCGTTCAGTCTGACTCCGACATTAAATTATACGACGATCAATATAAAATAAACGGAAATGATAAACGTTCAGATTTTAAGCATGGCAATCCGAACATTTTCATGGCAAATTTAGATTACGCGGCGACGGCAGGGGCGTCTCACGGTGGGAAGCGGCTCCTCTGCCGTGCTCTGTGTGTCGTCGGGCCACTAACCGACGGTGACGGCGTCGTCTTGCGCCGTTGTTGGCGTCCTCTTGGATGTTGGCCTAGCTTCAAGGAAGACCAAAATGTTCTGGACTTCGGAGCGAGTCAACTGGCGGGAGGAGGCGACTGGCATTGGTGCAAGGAAGCGGGCGACGGCGGCCATCCATGCCGCTGAGGGGGCACTGGCACCCGTGCGTGGACAGGCGCTGTCAATGGCGCGACGGAGACATTCGTGTGCACGGGCACCGGCACAGGCGCGCACGTCAGTGCACGCGCAGGCGCATGCACTGGCAGGTGCACGGGCACCGGCACGGGTGTGTGTGTCAGCGCACGTGCAGGCGCATGCGCTGGCAGTTGCACGGGCGCGTGAAAGTCGGCGGGGACCTCGTGGAACCCCGTGGGATCAAGCTCGGCGACAATGTGCGGCTCCCAGCCCATCAATGCCATGGGGATGGGCGCTGGCGCAGTCGGGGCGACGGGAGCCGGAACGGGAGCGGGGACAGGCATGGCGTCTTCCCTTAAGGCCAATTCAAGCTCGTCCCAAAGCGCCTTATGTTCTTGAGACTCCGGCCGGGTGTCTTCCTCAGGAAACTGGAACACTAAGGGCAGACCATCGTGATGCGGCATGGCGTACGTTTAGGTCAAGCTAGTTGGAGGTAGAAAACAGGAGAATCGGAGAGGAAGAGAGAGGATTGAAGCGATACCGGGTAGTGCGGGGTTGATTTGAAACTATGGCGCTGGCGACATTAAAAGTGGGAGCAGTTGGGACGAGGTGGGTGGCGGAGTCTGGTGAGCCTGCACAGAGGTCTACTCGCACGCCTCCCTGACAGCCGGCACAGCGGTCTGCTCGCACGCCTCCCGTCGGCTCACACGCTTGCTCGGACGGCAACTGCCGAGGAGAAGTGGGGACTCGTGGCGGCATGTAAACGCCCACGGTTTCAGTAGTGAAAGCGTTCACCTTAACGTGACAGGTCTTTGTTCCAAAATACCTTGGCTCTTCATTTGTGCAACTTGTCATAAGCAGCTTGTCTCAAATTGAAGAAAAAACTTATGAAGTAATATTTGTGCCATATCACGTGACCATGCTTAGTTTCAAGAATTTATGCTCACTTTTGGATTTTCTGAAATTTAAGATCCAGGATTCGAAACAATATCATAACCTGCATCATGCAATAAATTTTCAAGCCGTACATCTGTCCTGTTGTATTTCTTAAGAAAGGATTTGGTCAAACATTTTGCTTAGTTAGACTTTAGACAAGTTATATATGCAGAGTAAAAGGATAATCCCTCCGTACCAGTGCATTGCCTGCTATATTAACTCAAGTACTAGGCACGAACAAACGAGCTCAATTCTGTGCTGATCCTGGTGTAGTAGTAGTAGTAGTAGTAGTAGTAGTAGTAGTAGTAGTAGTAGTAGTAGTAGTAGTAGTAGTAGTACTACTAGGCAATGCAGTTGACGGGTGACCTTGACGAGCGGCGACCGAGGGAATTGAACCGTGCTCGGCACGGTAAGTAACATTATCTAGTTACTAAAGCATCCCTCTGTTGTTCATCGGTAGTCATTATGGACCAGGGACATGAGGGGAATTTCCTAGGGCTGGAATTCTGGCCGCCAGATATTTCGACTTGAAACGCCGAGGCTCAACTGGTTGGGGTTGCCTAATGTGCGTACCACGCACGCCACCGAAGGACACGAGCCTGGTTTTTTTAGGATCAACACGAGCCAAGGTCTGGCTGGTACGCTGTTGGGTCCTACCATTTGAGAATACGAAAGGAACCTTTTAAACTGCCGAATGAATCTATGTGTATTACAATACCCGTATTTTCCTTGCAAATACTAATCTCAACGTGGTAATTGATTTACGACGAGTTTTTGAATTAGAGTGAGTTTGTGATATAGTGATCTCAACGTGGATTTCACATTTCATGGTATCACTAGTAAGTTTTCCAATGCAAATTCAAATTTAAAAGATGAACAATATGGAGGTGAGAAAACTTTGTATGTATCAAGCATATGACCACACACACACACAGACACACACACACGAACACAACAACAATCCAATAAGTATAGTGCATCTATTTTTCCAAACCATGCATGTATGACACGAATTCAAAAATACTCCTTCTATTCCTAAATTAGTCTTTTAGAGAGTTCAACAAGTGACTACATACGGAGCAAAATGAGTGAATCTAGACTCTAAAATATCTCTATATACATCTGTATGTGCTAGTACATTTGAAGCCTCTTGAGGGAGTCCCGGATTAGGGGTCTCCGAACAGCCGGACTATATCCTTTGGCCGGACTATTGGACTATGAAGATACAAGCTTGAAGACTTCGTCTCATGTCCGGATGGGACTCTACTTGGCGTGGAAGGCAAGCTAGGCAATATGGATATGTATATCTCCTCCTTTGTAACCGACCTTGTGTAACCCTAGCCTCCTCCGGTGTCTACATAAACCGAAGGGTTTTAGTCCGTAGGACAACATACAATCATACCATAGGCTAGCTTCTAGGGTTTAGCCTCTCCGATCTCATGGTAGATCAACTCTCGTAATACTCATATCATCAAGAATAAATCAAGCAGGACATAGGGTTTTACCTCCATCAAGAGGGCCCGAACCTGGGTAAAACATCGTGTCCCCTGCCTCCTGTTACCATCCGCCTTAGACGCACAGTTCGGGACCCCCTACCCGAGATCCGCCGGTTTTGACACTGACATTGGTGCTTTCATTGAGAGTTCCTTTGTGTCGTCGCCGTTAGGCTTGATGGCTCCTACGATCATCGATAGCGATGCAATCCAGGGTGAGACTTTTCTCCCCGGACAGATTTTTGTATTCGGCGGCTTTGCACTACGGGCCAATTCGCTTGGCCATTTGGAGCAGATTGAAAGCTACGCCCCTGGCCATCAGGTCAGGTTTGGAAGCTTAAACTACACGGCCGATATCCGCGGAGACTTGATCTTCGACGGACTCGAGCCCCTGCCGAGTGCGTCGCACTGTCACAATGGGCATGATTTAGCTCTGCTGCCGAACAGTGTCCTGGAGGGCGCACCCGCATCCGCTCTGACCTTTAATTCGGAGCCAACTGCGCCGACCGAGGGCGGGTGGATAGACCCCGCCGCAGAGGCTGCAGCCTCAACGGCGATCGAGCCGAACACCAACCTTATCCTTCGCAAGGCCCGTGACTCCACATTGCTGGACTCTCCTCCGAACTCGGAACCGTCCGCGCCCCTGCCAATCGAATCCGATTGGGTGCCGATCATGGAGTTCACTGTCGCAGATATCTTTCAGCACTCGCCCTTCGGCGACATACTGAATTCACTAAGGTCTCTCTCTTTGTCAGGAGAGTCCTGGCCGGATTATGACCAGCAGGATTGGGATGCAGACGACGAAGAAATTCGATGCCCACCCACCACCCACTTAGTAGCCACTATCGACGATTTAACTGACATGCTCGACTTCGACTCCGAAGACATCGACGGTATGGACGATGATGCGGGAGAGGAAGAGGAACCACTGCCCACAGGGCACTGGACAGCCACCTCATCATACGATATATACATGGTGGACACACCCAAAGAAGGCAATGGCGACGAGACAATGGAGGATGACCCCTCCAAGAAGCAACCCAACCGCCGACGTCAGCGACGCCGCTGTAAGTCCCGCCAAAACAAAAGTGGTGATACCGGCACAAGAGATAATAGGACTCTGGACAGTGCCGAAGATGGCAACAATCCCCCCAACACAATTTAGGGTAGGAGGAGGGAGAAGCCAGCCCTCCTAAGAGAGCGGCGGATGAAGAGGAGGAGGATGATAATTACATGCCTCCCTCCGAAGACGAGGCAAGCCTCGACGATGAAGAATTCGTCATGCCAGAGGATCCCGTCAAACAAGAGCGCTTCAAGCGCCGGCTTATAGCCACAACAAATATGCTTAAGAAAAAGAAGCAGCAGCTTCAAGCTGATCAAGATCTGCTAGCTGACAGATGGACTGAAGTCCTGGAGGCCGAGTAATATAAACTCGAACGCCCCTCCAAGAGTTACCCAAAATGCAGGTTGCTACCCCGACTGGAGGAAGAAGCGTATGATGCGGATGATCGGCCACCCCGTGGCCGCTACAGAGAGGCATTCCAGCCAAAAGCTCAGCCTGCACCCCGACGCCATTCAAATAAAAAAGGCATGGGGAAATACGCCAGACCTGCGAGACGTATTGGAGGACAAAGCAAAACATGCAAGATCGATCTACGGATCACGAGGGCGCGCCACTACGCGAGATGATAATCATCACGCTGGATACAGCAAAAGTAAATCTGGCCGGGCCGAGCACAGCGGGCAAAACTCATTGGAGCTGCGTCGTGATATAGCCCAGTACAGAGGCACCGCACACCCCTGCTTCACAGACGAAGTAATGGATCATCAAATCCCAGAGGGTTTCAAACCCGTAAATATAGAATCATAAGATGGCACAACAGATCCTGCGGTATGGATCGAGGATTCCTTCCTGCGTATCCGCATGGCATGCGGTGATGATCTACACGCCATTAAATACCTCCCACTCAAACTCAAAGGACCAGCTCGGCATTGGCTCAATAGCTTGCCAGCAGAGTCCATTGGCTGTTGGGATGATCTGGAAGCCGCATTCCTCGACAACTTTCAGGGAACTTATGTGCGACCACCAGATGCCGATGACTTGAGCCACATAATTTAGCAGCCAGGGGAATCGGCCAGGCAATTCTGGACACGGTTCCTAATAAAGAAAAATCAAATCGTCGATTGTCCAGATGAAGAGGCTCTAGCAGCTTTCAAGCACAACATCCGCGACGAGTGGCTAGCCTGGCACCTTGGCCAGGAAAAGCCGAAATCTATGACAGCCCTCACGACACCCATGACCCACTTTTGTGCGGGAGAAGACAGCTGGCTTGCTTGCAGTAACAACATATCAAAGAACTATGGTACTTCGGATACGAAGGACAGCAGTAGCAGGTCACATCGCAACAAACATAAGTGCCGCATTAACAGCGACAATACCGAGGATACGACAGTCAATGCCGGATTCAAAGGCTCTAAACCCGGTCAATGGAAAAAGCCATTCAAAAGAAGCACTCCGGGCCCGTCCAGTTTGGACCGTATACTCGATCGCTCGTGTCAAATACACGGCACCCCCGACAAGCCAGCCAACCACACCAATAGGGATTGTTGGGTGTTCAAGCAGGCCGGCAAGTTAATTGCCGAAAACAAAGATAAGGGGCCACATAGCGATGACGAGGAGTAGCCCCGGCAGCCGAATACCGGAGGACAGAAGAGGTTCCCCCCACAAGTGCGGATGGTGAACATGATATACGCAACCCACATCCCCAAGAGGGAGCGGAAGCGTGCGCTCAGGGACGTATATGCGTTGGAGCCAGTCGCCCCAAAGTTCAACCCATGGTCCTCCTGTCCGATCACCTTCGATGCAGGGACCACCCCACTAGTATCTGTCATGGAGGATTCGCCGCACTAGTCTTAGACCCAATTATTGACGGATTTCACCTCACTCGAGTCCATATGGATGGCGGCAGCAGCCTGAACCTGCTTTACCAGGACACGGTGCGCAAAATGGGCAAAGACCCCTCAAGGATCAAACCCACAAAAACGACCTTTAAAGGCGTCATACCAGGTGTAGAGGCCCATTGGACAGGCTCAGTCACACTGGAAGTGGTCTTCGGATCCCCGGATAACTTCCGAAGTGAAGAGTTAATCTTTGATATAGTCCCGTTCCATAGTGGTTATCATGCACTGCTCGGGCGAACCGCATTTGTGATATTCAATAAGGTACCGCATTATGCATACCTCAAGCTCAAGATGCCAGGACCTCAGGGGGTCATTACAGTTAATGGAAACACAGAGCGCTCTCCCCGAATGGAGGAGCACACTGCGGCCCTCGCAGCGGAAGCGCAAAGCAGCCTCTTAAGGCAATCCACTAGTTCGGTGTTTAAGGACCCGGACACCTTCAAGCGCGCCCAGAGTAATTGGCAACAGGACCGCCTGACACGTTCCGAGCTCGCATAGCAATGCGGCCCCCACCCCGGCCCAAGCCAAACGGCGAAACTCGTGCCACGCGTACATAATTACGCATTAAAAATACCATGGGCACAGGCGGGGAAGGGGGCACCATTACGGCACGCCCCAAGACGCGGCTTAAACCTCACTAGGGGCTTCCCGCTTTGTTATTTTCCTCTCTTTCAGGACTTTAATCTCTGGAGACCCTGTCCGACAGCATGATTGCCGATGATGCAGCATCCAAGAAGGCAGAAAGCTACGTCACACCATGGAACTCCCAGGTGGATTACAACAACGAATGAAATACTTGCTTAAATATTATTCCTCGGCTTGCCCTTGGAGGGGACATAGTCCTACTTTTTGCTTATCGCACTACCTGTATCATTCTGCTTTAACGCACGTTTTTTGAATAAACAATGCATAGCATTAAGGCCTTTTATTGCATTCTTCTTTTATATATATATATATATATATATATATATATATATATATATATATATATATATATATATATATATATATATGTTCATTCATGACATCCAGCACCCGTACACTATGGTACGGCCAATACTCTAGGGGCTTAAGCATACCCCATAATACGGCGTGAGAAGTCCGAACACTTTTGACAGTGCGGCACCCCGAACTTATAGCATTATATGCATCAGCTCCGAATCATGTCTTGGGTCAATAGTTGGGTTTGCCCGGCTCCCATGTTTTGGTACCTTATGTTCCGCTATATCGGCTAAGGTAGCACTGGGAGAACTACTGCGATTGTGCCCCGGTTCTGCTGGGCTAAGCACCTCAGTAGAGAAAGCTAAAACTGACTGTCATGATAAGGCGAGAGACTGGTCGCTGTTCGAGAGGTTTTCGAGTCCTTAAAGACTTATGCCGCTTAGAGCGAGGAGTCTGCCCCATCCAGCTTAAGGCGTGTATCGCGCCCCAGATTCAGCCTTCCGAATACTAGGGGCTTCGGCGAAATTTAAAATTATAGAATTCTATGGTTAAGTGAGAGTGATAACGCATTAATGTCCGATTGCCTTGTTCGCTGTGCTGAGAACCTCCCTCGAAGGACCCAAAAATGGGAACAAGAGTGCTCAAGTTTATCCCGAACACCCCAGCACTCATGGAATGGGGGCAGAAGCCGACGACTAGCCATCTCTCAGATTTGATAAACAGCCAAACAGAAGGTAATATTTTAAATTCAAACAAGCGTTGCATAGCACACATGAACAAGTTTTCATAAATACAGGATTATACGAGTGAGTTTACTCAAATATTATATCTTTAGCGCACTCATCCGCTACAAGACGAGCACCCTTCAGGACACCCTCATAGTACATCTCGGGGTGGCGATGCTCCTTGCCCTCTGGCGGCCCTTCCTTGATCAGCTTTATGGCGTCAAGCTTGGCCCATTGCACCTTCACACGGGCGAAAACCGGCGTGCCCCTTCGATGCAGACGGACCGCTTGATGACTTCCAGCCATGGGCAGGCATCCACAAGCCGCCTCAACAGGCCGAAGTAGCTGTTGGGAAGGGCGTCGCCAGGCCACATCCGGACTATAAAGCCCTTCATGGCCTGTTCGGCCTCCTTGTGTAGCTCGACCAGCCGCTTTAGCCGGTCGCTCATAGGCATCGGGTGTTCGGTCCCAGTATACTAAGACTAGAACAGCTTCTCTGTTGAGCTTCCCTCCTCGGCCTGGTAAAACTGTGCGGCATCCGACACGCCACGGGGCAAATCTGCGAATGCTCCTGGAGAGCTCTGGACTCGGGTAACTAACAAGTAATTTACTTTCACATGCTTGCTTTGCATATTGAATGCCTTACCCGCCGCTATCTTCTTCATCGCATCAATCTCCTGGAGAGCCTTTTGGGCTTCGGCCTTGGCATTCTTGGCACTCTCAAGGGCCCCGGCAAGCTCGGACTCTCGCGTCTTCAAGTCAAGCTCCAACGCCTCATGCTTCGTCTCGATAGCGTGGAGCTCTTGCTGCACTTCGCCCACCCGAGCCTCATGCCTTTCTCGCTCGGTGCGCACCTTGGCCGCTTTTCGGCCTCGGATAGTGCTTGCTTCAGGGTCACCACCTCGGTCGTGGCCCCTGGCAAATTTGCGATGATCCTGTTATTTTGCAATCACATACTTTTATATATGTCCATAGACTAGGTACTACTTACCTTTGTTCTCCTCGAGATGCCTCTTGGCAAGGCCGAGCTCTTCCTTGGACCCTTGAAGGTCCTGCTTCAGTGCGGCGACCTCCACAGTCAGTGCGGCAGAGGCCAGTAGCGAAGCCTGCATACGCATATAGACATACTTATATTAGACTCCTGCGATATTGTTTGGTCCTCTGTTCGGCTTTTCTTTGTGAGCACCAAACAGAGCATCAGGGGCTACTGTCTATGCGGTAATATTTCTCCTATATTGCAAAAACTTACCTCAAAGCCTGTTAGAAGGCTGGCACGGGCTTCAGTCAGTCCGCTCTTGGCGGACTGAACCTTCTGGACCTCCGCACTCATAATAGTGTGGTGCTCTTTGTCAATGGAAGCGCTGCGAAGCGCTCCCAGCAGATTTTCCGATGCCTCTGGATAGGCAGAGGTCACCGGCATAGGCGTATTGCCCCTCTTGGAAGGAGGCCGCCTGCCCGAGTCCGGAACCACTGGCACGGTGTTCGGCTGAGGGCCGAACTCGGAGCCCTCGGGGGCTTTGCTCCCCCTGCTCCCGGAGTCCGGAAGGTCGCTTTGAGGCGCCTTCGGGACTGTCTCCCCTCGACCCAGTGCCTCTTGACACAACACCTCGGTGTTGTCCGTAGGTCAAGGGGAGGTGGCGGTCGGAAGTGGATCGCTATCCATATCCGACGAGCCCAGGGAGCCGTCCGACGAGGATAAGTCGATACGGGTTCGGGGCGGTCTGCACAATCATAATTCGGCGTTAGGAGAAGTAGTGCGACAAACGAATGCTATGAGTTACTCTGGTATCTGAATACTTACGACTTCGCTAGGGGCTTGGCCCTGAGCAGCCACTTGTCTTCGCCTTCGGCGGCGGTGGTGGAGCAGTATGGAAGGAGAGTCCTTCCCTTCTTCGACCCTTCGGCCTCCCAGTTGGGGCGGCCTTCCTTTTCTTGTCTCCCCCGGCTGGAGGGGGAGCATCTTCATCTTCCTCCTCGTCTTCGGGGAGGAGTGCGTCGCAGAGTTATCGGACAATGAGTCTGATACCACCTGGCGCCGGGAACTCTTTCGGGTTCCCTTGGCCTTCTTGGTCTTCTCTGGCACCTTGTAAGGAGCCGGAGTCAGCATCTCCGTCAGGAGAGCGTCTGCTGGGCCTTCGGGCAAAGGAGCCGGACAATCGATCTGTCCGGCCATCTCCTGCCAGTCCTGTTAAAGGTACGGGAAAAACGAGTATCTTGTCAGAGGTAAAACAGCTTACCACGCTGGCTTGGCGCTTCACGCAGAATCCGCGATCCTCGGTAGTGGGAGGGGGAACCTCGGCACCCTTGAATAGCACCTTCTAGGAATCCTCGTGTGTTGTGTCGAAGAGCCTGTTCAGAGTTTGGTGCTGGGCCGGGTCGAACTCCCACAAGTTGAAAGCCCATTGTTGACATGGGAGGATCCGGCGGATGAGCATGACCTGGACTACATTGACGAGTTTGAGCTTCTTGCTCACCATGTTTTGGATACATGTTTGGAGTCTGGTCAGCTCTCCCGAACTACCCCAGGACAGGCCCTTCTCTTGCCAGGAGGTGAGCCGCGTGGGGATGCCAGATCGGAACTCGGGGGCTGCTGCCCATTCAGGGTCACGCGGCTCGGTGATGTAGAACCACCCCGATTGCCACCCCTTTATGGTCTCCATGAAGGAGCCCTCGAGCCATGTGATGTTGGGAATCTTGCCCACCATGGCGCCTCCGCACTCCGCCTGGCGGCCGCTCACTACCTTCGGCTTGACATTGAAGGTCTTCAGCCATAAGCCGAAGTGGGGCTTGATGCGGAGGAAGGCCTCGCACACGACGATAAACACCGAGATGTTGAGGATGAAGTTCTGGGCCAGATCGTGGAAATCCAGGCCGTAGTAGAACATGAGCCCCCGGACGAATGGGTGGAGAGGGAATCCCAGTCCGCGAAGGAAATGGGTAAGAAACACTACCCTCTCTTGGGGCCTGGGGATGGGGATGAGCTGTCCCTCATCTGGGAGCCGGTGCGCGATGTCATCGGGCAGGTATCCGTGACGGAGGAGACCATCCACCTACGTCCCGCTCCGGACATGGTTGGAGAAGGTTGAGGTGGGAAATGCAGACTTGGGCGTTGGAGCTCGAGTGCGCAAGAGTGGATTAGCAAGGAGGAACAAGGCGTGGGTAGAAAAAGGTTAAACCTTGTCCCTTTATAAGGGCGGCCAAAACTGTGCGCCCCACTAGCCTGATAAAACTCGCTTATCCCCCAAGCGCCGTAATCGATGGCACGGTTGGGTTACCCACGCCCGTATTGATGAGAATCCCGTGATGAGGGGAACACGATCTCTGCTTTGACAAGAATGTGTCAAGAAACTGCCTCGCGTTATGTGTGGGGCTAGTTAAAGGAAACGGTTCGAACAATCACCGGGCCATGATAAAACGTCACGTTGACAAAACGAGTCAGCAGATTAGATTTGTGGAAATATTATTCTCTCTACGGTGGTATGTGGAACTTATTTTGCAGGGTCGGACATTATCCTTGTATTCAGATTCTTCCGGGGTGTATTCGGTGGAGGAACCCGCCTTGCAATGCCAAAGACAACACCGCGCGTCGGACTCATCGTCATTGAAGCCTAGTTCAGGGGCTACTGAGGGAGTCCAGGATTAGGGGTCTCTGGACAGCCGGACTATATCCTTTGGCCGGACTATTGGACTATGAAGATACAAGATTGAAGACTTCATCTCGTGTCCGGATGGGACTCTACTTGGCGTGGAAGGCAAGCTAGGCAATACGGATATGTATATCTCCTCCTTTGTAACCGACCTTGTGTAACCCTAGCCCCCTCCGGTGTCTATATAAACCGGAGGGTTTTAGTCCGTAGGACAACATACAATCATACCATAGGCTAGCTTCTAGGGTTTAGCCTCTCCGATCTCGTGGTAGATCAACTCTTGTAATACTCATATCATCAAGAATAAATCAAGCAGGACATAGGGTTTTACCTCCATCAAGAGGGCCCGAACCTGGGTAAAACACCGTGTCCCCCGGCTCCTGTTACCATCCGCCTGAGACGCACAATTCGGGACCCCCTACCCAAGATCCGCCGGTTTTGACACCGACACCTCTAAAAAGACTAATATTTAGGAACGAAGGGAGTAAAATGTAATACATCCATGGTCCTCAGTTCAATATTTAAAATGAACATGAAACTGAAACATGAATATTAAGTCTAGTACTACAGTACATGCAAATGTTGTGTTTAGGCGGAGCTATGATTGTCGGGGGTCAACCCCTCAACCTTAGATACAATTGTGGAGCTCTGTTTAGGGTTGTTTAGATTATATTTGTCCCGACCCTCCCAACCACCGATTGGTTGTGCACCCCCACCCCTCCTCCCTGGGATAATATCATGTGCCCCCATACCTTAGATGCTATATGCCTATACGAGTTACTTGGAGCTTGTAGATCTGAGATATAGCAGCTCACATGATGTGTCTTAATATTTTTGCAGGAAACCTTGATGAGTTTGAGAATTTCACATAATTTGTAAAAAAACTACTTAGATGCCCTTTGATCCCATATCCAACGACCTTGAAGCTCGTATCACCGTAGCATCTAAGATGAAGGAGGACATCATATTCTCCAGTATGTAAGAATATCATGTGCTACCACACCTTAGACGCTTTGGTGATACAAGCTCTTCGGAGGCGTTGGATTTGTGACCCAACACCTCCTCGGTGGTTCGAATGGTTTTTTGCAAAAAATCCCCAAAAGAGTTCGGCCACTGCTTACGAGCACAAAGACTGCTCAGATGCCATTGGATCTCAGATCAAACGACCTCCAAGCTCGTATCACCGTAGCATCCAAGCTGCGATAGCACCATATGTTTTCTCGCACGGGAGAGTATGAGGTGCTCCCGCACCGTAGATTCTATGGTGATACGAGTTCACTGAGATATAACGGCCCACAGTAGGAGGTTTGAATGTTTTTGCAATATACTGCTGATAGAGTTTGGGAAATGCGCAGAAAGTACAAGTACTACGCATATGCCATCTGATCACTGATCATACGACCTAGATGCTCATATCACCGTAGTGGGTAATTAAGCTACGGGGAGCACCTAATATGAGCACCGGGGAGCCGTTGGATCGAAGATGCAGCGGCACACACGAGGCCTGAATGTTTTATTTGCAAAAAAACCTTTGGACAGTTTGGAAATTGCGCATAATTACAAAGACTACTCCCAAGCCATTGGATCTCACTTCCAACGGTGTAAAAACTCGTATCACCATAGTATCTAAGCTGCGGGGTGGATGTGATATTCTATGCCTCTGTCATTTTTGTTCATAAACTTGCAAAAAACGTGTAACTCGTGCCCTTACTTGTCTAACTGGGCAAAGTGTTTGTTCAAAAAAACCATCCTACACTGAAATATCGGAACAACACACGGGGGTCCCACTTGTCATTAATCAAATTTGGACCTAAAACTAACAAATCTGAAAGACGAGATTCGAACTAGCAACCTGGACTACAAAGCATAAGTCGATAGCCTGAAAAAACTAACGGTTGTTGGCTTTGTCCCATAACTTGATTTTATACAGTACTTGCGTTGAGTAGAGTAGAGGGAGTGCCTTGTCAACATGTGCATGACCGTTGTCTCACTTACTGGTGGGTCCTAGGTCTGCGATCTCAATCTCTCTTCTCTCCATCGTCTAACCTTTGCACGGGCACACAGGAAGAGCGGCGCTAGCTTGCCGTGGTGTTATTACAACTAAAAAAAGCTTGGAAAATAGAAGAATCGCCTAGAACAAGAGACGTTGTGGCTGGTCGAGACGGAGCTAACCACATCTATCCTTCGTGCCACGTTTGCATGATGAAGCTGTGTGGCTAGTGGGGTGTTTTCGACCGACTAGCTGGGTCCCGAGGTCGAACCATAGGTACTACGTCTGATACAGTATATTTTTACACGCACATTTTTCCTCCGTGCCGAGATGTGGCACACCCTACCGCGTGGTTTCGGGTCCTCCCGGGTGGTGCACGCATATATTCTTCCTGACGTGGGACGCCCTACCGCGCGTTTTCTGGGTCCTCCTCGGTCGTAGAGCCGAAGCAAGTAAATGAGTCGTCAAATCACGAAAGACCACCTTTCCCGCCGAGTACATCAGTGAAGCACGGTGGCTAGCTAGTTAGGCTAGTTCGACCGATTAGCTAGGCCCCCGCCACATTTGTTTTTTCACCCCTTTTTTATGTACTTCCCGGCAGGTAAATTTAAATATCCACCGCGGTGTTGCTCTAGTGTTTGGGTGCGGCAGGATTTTTAATTTTTTGATTGATGGGAGCAGGCGCGTCAGGATTTTTAATTTTTTGATTGACGGGAGCAGGCGCGGCAGCAATTAGTCACGATGACTCCGCCTGTAAAAACCCACTGCTCCCTGATGTGAGAAGTCGCCGACTGGTGTTTTACCATGGTGAAAACCAAAAGATTCCCCGCTCCCTCCGCCTTCCCGTAGATTGCATTGCCTTTTAGCTGTTTTGCCCCCTTTGCTTCCTCTCCCCATTGCTTCTACCTAGTGCCATGGCGGCGCAGCAGATCACGGAGTCCGAGGTGAGGCGCCTGACACTGGCTCTCATCGACCGGGAGCGGGCTCTACGGGCAGTTGCACCCTGCATCACCTACGTCGTGCGCCTCAAGAAGCAGAGGGACTTTAGTGCTGTTTAGACGCCCTCTGCATGGGCATGTCCATGTCTCGGCGCAACAGGACTGTTGGATCAAACTCAGACGGTGCAGATCAGTCACTGTAGCACAAAGCGTGTGGGTGTGTTTGGTTGCATTCTCGTCTCAATATAGTTGTTTCCTCTTCGTGTATTTTTGTCAACCTACTAGTGTGGACTCATGCAGCCTGCACTCTGCCAAACACCCAAAAGTGGGTCGAGAAGGGAACTTTTTCTCCCATCCCGTGCACCCTTCAT
The DNA here is from genome assembly GCF_002162155.2 of Triticum dicoccoides. Lineage (NCBI taxonomy): Eukaryota > Viridiplantae > Streptophyta > Magnoliopsida > Poales > Poaceae > Triticum > Triticum dicoccoides. Next base: position 408,369,483 of record NC_041390.1, on the reverse strand, counting down.
ACACCCTGCCTAACACTATTCGTGCTTCATATGGTTCATGTTTCATGGAGTACTCTAGCACCGTACTCTCCGTGCGCTGTGGACCTAGTTCTGTTAACATTGATCTCACCGTTCATTCTCGACCGGACAGTTGAAAAAGCGGTACGTCGAACCATATAGGAGTAGTTGACATGCGCACAACATCATTTGTTATCGTCATATCTTACTACACTAGCAACAAGATTGTGTAGTACTGACATATGAACCACTACACATGCCTAGTAGTAGGAGCACTGTGTATGTTCAAGTGGCTGCCGTGTTTCGCACTCCTCCGTCGTAAGAGTGGAAACGCTTGCTGTAATCATTTTTTTCTTCAGAAAAACAGTGGACACGCTCTACCATGTGGATCCTCCTCCAGCCATGCACTAAATTACTCACTTCCGTCGACGTGTGGGACAGCCAGCACCTGGGTCCACCAGCCATGCACTAAATTACTCCGTAGTAGAGTGACTGTAGACTACCCCGATCGAACCGCCGTAGTAATGCCCAATGAGCCGTCAAATCACAAAACCCCCTCCTTTCTAGCATTAAGTTGGACGGACAAAGCAACCATCATTTCACTCTTCTCTCTCAGCTTCCTCTCTTGAAGAAAACCCCCACTCGCTTCGCTTCTCCCTCATCTCATTCCTCCTTTCACTCTTCTCTCTCAGCTTCCTCTCTTGAAGAAAACCCCCACTCGCTTCGCTTCTCCCTCATCTCATTCCTCCTTTCACTCTTCTCTCTCAGCTTCCTCTCTTGGATGGACGCCGGAGCACCGGCAGACGTGATGTCTATGGCTCTGGCCAAAACCGTCGAGGCTCATGGTACGAAGAAGCGCAAGCACCCCGCCGAGACTACCGCAGACAAGCTCAAAGTCATCGCCCTGTCCAAGCCCCCCTCTCCGGGATCCCTCATTAAGCAAGTCCAGGCAATGTCTCTTGTTGACGATCTTTTTCTCGATCTTGATCATGTTTTTTCATCTAACACGTAGTACTAGTACCGGTAGTACAACTTTCTGGGTGATCTTGCATGTGATTTTAGTGTGCCAAATGACGGTTCTTAATTCCTCTTTTGACCAAAACATGCGAGAGGTTGACACTGATTTCTTATAGATTACTTTCAACTACTCCCTCTGTCCCAAATTTCTTGTCTTAGATTTGTCTAGATACGGATGTATCCATATCTAGAGAAATCTAAGACAAGAAATTTGGGACGGAGGGAGTACTTTATGAACATCAATGCTACCTTTTAAGAGGGTATATTTGCCTCAGTAACTTGTGTTATGGATATTGCATGTAATCCCTCTGCTCTCATGCTTTTGAAGACATGTTCTAGTGTATTTGTTCACTCATTTATGTGTGTATATGTAGTCATATATGGAGTATAATATCAAAAATCATCTTATATTTCTGAACGGAGGTAGTAATAAAATATGGTTTCTGCTTGAATTAGAACCAGGTCCGCGGTGGAGATGAAGTTCTCAAAGTCATGCCGTGTGAACTGGAAGACCTGATGATGAGTTCTACTGCTGAACTATCCAGCTGATGTGTCCTTGTCACCACGTGTCCCGAACTAGTGTTTTCCTGTAGCATTGTCGCCAGGCGTGTTCTCGAGGCTGTACTTGACCACAACAATTTCTTGGTTGTGCCTTAGATTACGAAGGGTGTGGTTCTTGTAAAGCTTCCCAACAAATCTGATGCGGCCTGTCTTCATCATCATGTTTATGAGTGGAAAGACCACTCTGTGAGCTTCTCCAAGGTTGACAAGATGGTGATGGTGCATGTAGACATCTCACACGAAGTCCATGGCCTAGTCAGTTATGAGGGGTTCATCCCATAGGTCGGTGGCAAGAAATAGTCTACAGAGTTTAGTTAGTGCAACTTTGCTTGTCTGTAGTAAGTACTATTGTTCCGTACTTGATTTGTGTTTGTGAACCCTGTATTGTTTATTAGTACTGCCGCTTTTGGTGTGTGGTCAGTCCTGAGAGCGGTTTATGTTAATGTCTGTCCACTCAATTCAGTCTGTATATTTTGAAGTATCCAGATCATATTTTTTGTGAGGACGGTTTATCAATTATGGTTACACTCCAATATCTATATGCATTGCAGGGTTTATCGCACCCACCAGGATTTCCAGTCCCATGGATGTTCGGTCCATACGATTTGTCACGACCTTTGGACTGTCCTGCTTGTGGGAGTAGGCGGGGCCCCTGCATGCCACGCATAGTTGGACGATCAATCTTCTGTTTAGTACTTCAACATAGTGATTTCCTGGTAAGGATTCACTCGTGTCACATCAAGTAAATTTTATTGATTTACTGTCTAAATCTTATTGATTTAATGTCATGTTTTCTTTCTTTTCCTGCAATTTTACGATGCAGGTTTTGCCATGTGACATTCATCACAGAATAAACCATTTGGTTTGCTCTACGATGGCTATTTTTGCAGGTTTCACTTCTTATGTTGTGTCAGTAACGAAGGCACTGTCCATCACTTATATTACTGGAAAAAATTGGATCAGTCTGTTGTCCGAGTACAAGCTGAATCCCTATGATGAACTACAGTTTGGTTTAACAAAAATGCCACAATTAGTCCTTCTCGCATTTAAAAGAAATGAAGAAAAAAACTGGATCACGGTCACGGATCCTAGTCAAGTTAGAAAGCTGATCATAGCAGACCAGACACGATCGCCGCTGTCTCGCACAGATCGAGCACCGGCAGTTGCTCTAGCACTGACAACGGCAGCAACTCAGTCTGATCCAGCTGAGGATTGGGCACCGACCGTGTCAGCGGATCAGTCTGATCTACCGGAGGATCGGGCATCGACACCGGCACCAGCTCTACAAGGAGCACCATCTCCGACAGCAGCAGCGGCTTCGGTACCTGGACCAACATTTGCACTTGCATCTGCTTCGGCCCATGCAGTTGCACCAACAACAGAATGGGCTGCAGTTCACACTTCATAAGCATTATACCAAAGTCCTTACAAAAACTGACATGTCCACCTTCTTGGTAAGCATTGGCCACCCAAGTACTTCGTTCTTTTTTCTTTCCATGTTGTTTCACATGATTCACTGTGTTGATCTAACTGTTTGGGTATGTCTTCTTGTTTGCAAACAGAGAATTTCTAGAGCAACGAGGGAGTCGTTCAACAATCCGGGCGACCGCGGCCAAGTTTCTCTTACCATGCGCAACCTTGGTGTGAATGAACCTTCTCAATATACCGTAAGTACAAAGGACGTTCGCATGATGATTGATGCTAAAGGATGGTCAAGGTTCAAATCTAAATCATATCTTGCGGTAGGGGATGATGTCAAAATCAAACTTTCTCGGCAAGGAGAGCTGGTCCAAATCAACTTTGAAATTCTTCAGTAGCAGCACACAACTGCTGAACTGATCTATCCTCCGAGAGATTTTGATGTAATAATCTGGCATGGTGAAACAAGTGTCCTATGTGTATAAGTAGTACGACAGTATTATTTATCACATGGTATATAGTTGATAGAATTGCAACTCTGATTGCTGGTTAGGAACTGTTGTTCGATTTCATTCCAACAGCTGTCGTGCTTTATTCAATTTTGTGTATTCGCCTTGCGACAGCATCTAAAACCAGCGTTGTACCGATCGCTTGCAATATGAAAAGCGCTGAGGTAGAACACATGGGACCCCAAGCATGCAGGGTCGGCCTGTGGCCCAAAGTCCAGAACCGTGAGCCTATCTGAGTATTATATTCTCAACTGAACCCCCATAAAAAAAGCTGAACCCCCATAATGCCCGTGCGTTGCAGAGGGAGTATATTTCTCGGCAAGGTGAGCTTGTGATATAAAAGATTTGTATATTTCTTTACAGAGGGAGTATCTCTCTGTCAAAATATATATTTACGTGTAACTAGTTACTCCTGTCTTTCTACTTCCTTTCGCTGATATGTGGGGCAACCGGCAATGGGGTCCATGTTCCATATGCACCAATTAGAGTGCACAACTTCACGGTAGACACACCCCGGTCGTAGCGCTGTAGTAATGCCTAATGAGCCGTCAAATCACAACCCCCCTTTCCAGCTTTAGCAGTAAGCTGGACAGACGAAGCGGCAATATTTCACTGGGCCTGAATCCCCTTTTCCCTCGTCTGCTTGTTCAGAGAAACCCCCCTCTCGGCGATTGCATAGGGTTTTCTCATGGAGAACCAGGTATGAATTCTTCATCCATACCCGATAAATCCAAGTCCCTTGGTCGCAAGTAATGTTAGGATGGCAGCCGCCGCCATTGATGCATTTTTCTTCCTACTGAATCTAGTGTGTTTCATTTGTAGTGCCCAAAGTGCGAGTACCCTATAGGTTTCTACGCCCTTGGCGAGATGCCACACTTGTTCCTTCTCATCCTAACACAACATTTTGAAACGCGCACAGTATGTTCCTAGAATCCTATTTTCTATCCGGGAGGGTGGGGTTTTTTTGAACATGCTGTGTTCTCATATTATTTTTCCTGTAGTGTATTATTTGCTCTACCAGAACACATGTACTCAAGATGCTCGGCCTTGCCATAACTAAATACACTAGTTTAATGGTCACAGTGAAGACAAGCCATGGATATAAGTTTCGAGATGGGTTCATGAACCAAGAAGATCGCTGCTTTTTTTATGGCCGAACTTGGATAAACTTTCTCATGTGTTACAGACTGAAAGTTGGCGCACGAATGTTGATGGAAATAGAAGAACCTGGTCCCATCTTCACTGTGATCTTCCACCCCGACGTCATTCCAATTGTTCATCCATGTTAGTTTTGTATCTGGTTCTTGCTTGTTGCCTCGATTACTTCTTAATCCACCTATTCTGTCTAACTAATCACAATTTAACTTTAGAAGTAGCAACGAATCTCTCACGAAGATGCTACTTCTAACTAATATTTTCTTATAATTGGTGGCATGTGTAGGTTTTTTTCAAAGTTAAGCAGTCTGCTCGTCGTTTACTCTGTAATAACTCGGCTATTACTAATGGCATTGAAGTTGACTAGATCGACATCCACAAGTTCCTACACTTTATTGATCGTCTTGAGGTCCTTGTGGGGCATTTCAATGCTGGAAGGCCACGTGGGATATGTGTGCCACTGCTGCACTCATTGAACATGTCCAACTGTGTCGAGAAACTTATGGTACGAGCTGTTTTCTGTTATATATGTTGTTCATAAACTATTGCTTATACACAGTTTTACAGCAGTGATCTTCTTGAAATAGGAACTGCCGAGTTCTATTGTTCCTATACAGATGCCTGACCATGGTCGGGTCAGACTTGCGCTTGGTCACAACATGATGTTTATGTCGACCTACTCAATTCCCCTTGGAGGTGAAAAGATACTTATTCATGGGTGGTCTAAAATAATGAAGGCCCGACCATCTTGGAGAATAGGACAGAAGATTCTGTTCATGCTTTTCCATGGCTCTAAAGCGAATATCCTGTTTATTGACCATGTTGCGAGATGAAGCCGCTTTCAGAACGTTGTGGATGCGCGGGGTGGCGCCTGGGCCTTGTCCTGGGGCTTGGCGGCCTCACCCTTGGTTAACTGTAGGCAAAGTAGCACTGTTCGAGGCATGCTTTGTATGATTGAACCTGTATAAGTACTCATACTGCTTTCAGATTTGGTTGTTAAGTGCCCCTGCTAGTTTCATTTAAGGTTGTTAAGTACTCCTGCTGCTCTTACAGTCTGTCGTGTTTCTTCAGTCCTGTCTTCCTCCAGCCGCCAAAACCAAACCAGCGCCAGCGGGGCCGCCTGCTTCCGCCTCCCACGGCTGGCTGCGCCTCAGCGCACGCATCGCCGCCCCCACCGTCTCCTAAATCGTTAACGCCGACGTCCTCCACGCGCTTTGGTGCACTCGCCGCGGCGCTGCCCTCTCGCGTTGTCAACATGGTCAACAAACAACAGGAATCGGCAGAAGTACGTGGAGAGGCTGACAGTAGGGGACCACCACGTCAGCGTATGGAAAAATAAAATGCTTCCTCCTAGTGTTTTCCTGACATCTGGGACCCACGACATTGTGAGCGTATATAGTCAATAGACAAGAGAACAGAACAAGATCGGCTGACACCTGGGACGTAGCTACTTGAGCAGTATTTTTTGTTTGGTATTGTTGAGACGGAGCAGGGTTTGAACTGGGCTGTGGCCCGTCTAGCCCAGGCTTATATTTTATGTTCACCATGTGACCAACCCAGCTATTTTTTCTTTGTGAAAACGAGCCCAGTTTATTTTTTCTGAAGAATACCCAATCCAGGCCTACTTATTTTTCTACGCCCTGATGGGCTACAACTCTTTCAAGACGCCTGCAAATCTTGAAAGTAATATGAAATGGGTTGTAAATATAAAAACAGATGACAAATTGGCAATTACTTTATAATTTCTGAATTTTTTCACATTTTCAGATTCCTATTTCACTGGGCATTAACCTAATTTAAATATATCTTCAAAGTACTTTAAATCTGGCTCGACATTTCGGTATTAAAAATAGTTTGGAACCCATAGAAATATGCGAAATTGGCCCGGGCCAACCAAAAAATGACTGCAATAAATTGCATAAGAAGTTACCATGAGCTATATATAAATTATTAAAAAAGAGGGAGTGGTCTGACTTGTGGGCCTGTTTAGTTGACGCGTATGCAAGATTTTTTAGTTATTATATACCTCAACAAACGATTCTAGCAGACGTAACCGTTGGATGTCAATCCAACGGCCGTCGTGTTTCTTCAATCTCTGATCTTCTTGCTCCAGCCGCCAAAGCAGCGCCGGTGGGACCGCCTACTCCCGCCTCCCGTGGCCGGCTGTGCTGCCACGCAGGCCTCAGCGCCCCCTACTACTCCCACCGCTGGCCAGGGCATCCCTCTACTCACCCACACCACCTGTTATTCTGCGGCGACGGCAGCCTCACACCGCAGCTGAACTAGTGAACCCTCATACTCCTCTCCGCCCGGGCTTCCACTGCCGCGTCTTCCCCGGCTCCGTGTAGTCCCCTTCCTAGGCCTCGCCGTCGTCCACCGCCGTGGTGCTCTTGGCGTGGCGTGGTCAATGTGGTCAACGACCGACTTCCATCGGAAGAGTACTGTACGTGGAGAGGCTGACAGTTGGGTCCACGGCAGCCGCAAAGAAGTGCCTCCTTATTACGCGGAAAATAATTATTCGTCCACCTGACAGCAGGGACCCACCGGATGGGCCACCAGTATTTCGCGAAAAAACATTTCCCCCTAAATGCTGGGACCCACAGGACGGGCCACCGTATTTCGTGAAAAAAACGTTCCCCCCGCTGTCAGCTCAGACCCACCGGAAGTGCCTCCTTATTACGCACAAAGAAATGAATACCCCTGCTAGCTGGGACCCACCTTGGTGGGAGGCTGACTTGTGGGCCTCCTAAGTTGACTGGGACGGAGGCCTTTGTCAACTTTAGTCAATATATGAACGATTCTAGCTCAAGTGACCGTACGATGTCCATCCAACGACCATAGTGCTTCTTCAACCTCTGGTCTTCTTGATCTAGCCACCCAAAGCAGCGCCGGTCGAGTGATGACCCACAAGTATAGGGGATCTATCGTAGTCCTTTCGATAAGTAAGATTGTCGAAACCAACGAGAAGCGGAAGCAAATGATAAATGGTTTTCAGCAAGGTATTCTCTGCAAGTACTGAAATAAGTGGTAATAGATAGTTTTGTAATGAGATAATTTGTAACGAGCAACAAGTAACAAAAGTAAATAAAGTGCAACAAGGTGGCCCAATCCTTTTGGTAGCAAAGGAAAAGCATGGACAAACTCTTATATAAGGAAAAGCGCTCCCAAGGACACATGGGAATATCGTCAAGCTAGTTTTTATCATGTTCATATGATTCACGTTCGGTACTTTGATAATTTGATATGTGGGTGGACCGGTGCTTGGGTGATTTATTACTTGAACAAGCATCCCACTTATGATTAACCTCTACTGCAAGCATCCGCAACTACAACAAAAGTATTAAGGTAAACCTAACCATAGCATGAAACATATGGATCCAAATCAGCCCCTTACGAAGCAACGCATAAACTAGGGTTTAAGCTTCTGTCACGCTAGCAACCCATCATCTACTTATTACTTCCCAATGCCTTCCTCTAGGCCCAAATAATGGTGAAGTGTTATGTAGTCAATGTTCACATAACACCACTAGAGGCTAGACAACATACATCTCATCAAAATATCGAACGAATACCAAATTCACATGACTACTAGTAGCAAGACTTCTCCCTTGTCCTCAGGAACAAACGTAACTACTCACAAAGCATAAACATGTTCATAATCATAGGGGTATTAATATGCATAAAGAATCTGAGCATATGATCTTCCACCGATTAAACCAACTAGCATCAACTACAAGGAGTAATTAACACTACTAGCAACCTACTAGCACCAATCCCGAACTTGAAGACAAGAATCGGATACAAGAGATGAACTAGGGTTTTGAGATGAGATGGTGCTGATGAAGATGTTGATGGAGATTGCCCTCTCCCGATGAGAGGAGCGTTGGTGATGATGATGGCGATGATTCCCCCCTCCGGGGGGAAGTTTCCCCGGCAGAACAGCTCTGTCGGAGCTCTAGATTGGATCCGCCAAGGTTCCGCCTCGTGGCGGCGGAGTTTCATCCCGAAAGGTTGCTTTTTATTTTTTTCTCGACGAAAGACTTCATATAGGAGAAGATGGTCATCGGAGAGCCACCAGGGGGCCCAGGAGGCAGGGGGCGCGCCCTATGGGGGTGCCCCCCACCCTCGTGAGAAGGGTGTGGGCCCCCTGGTCTTCATCTTTGGCGAGGATTTTTCATTATTTATTATAAGGTGTTATGTCGAGTTTCAGGACTTTTGGAGTTGTGCAGAATAGGTCTCTAATATTTGCTCCTTTTCCAGCCCAAAATTCCAGCTGCCGGCATTCTCCCTCCTTATGTAAACCTTGTAAAATAAGAGAGAATAGCCATAAGTATTGTGACATAATGTGAAATAACAGCCCATAATGCAATAAATATCGATATAAAAGCATGATGCAAAATGCACGTATCAACTCCCCCAAGCTTAGACCTCGCTTGTCCTCAAGCGAAGAGCCGAAATCGAAAAATATGTCCACATGTTTAGAGATGAAGGTGTCAATAAAAATAAAACACGGACAAGAAGGCATCATGATCATTCTTATAACAGCAACTTATATAATTTTTGTCATATGATCTCTAATGCTAGAGTAATAATTCAATCACAATATCAGGTATGAATCGTAAACTTCATTGAAAACTAACAAACTACAATCTCGGTCATTGAAGCAATTGCAATTTATCATAACATAGGAAAGAGTCAATGTATAAGAGCTTTTCAACAAGTCCACATACTCAACTATCATATAATCTTTCACAATTGCTGACACTCGCGCAATACTTATGGGTATGGAGTTATAATCGGACATAGAGAAAGATAGGGGCTTATAGTCTTGCCTCCCAACGTTTTACCTCAAGGGTAATGTCAGCAGTAATAGTTCATGAAAATTCACATCCAATTAGCCATATATACCAGGATCTTTCCAACATACTATGCTTGCCAAAGGATAAAGTGTAAAAAGGAAGGGTGAAAATCACCATGACTCTTGCATAAGGTAGAAGATAATGATAAAAGATAGGCCCTTCGCAGAGGGAAGCAGAGGTTGCCATGCGCTTTTATAGTTGGATGCACAAAATCTTAATGCGAAAGAACGTCACTTTATATTGCCCCTTGTGATATGAACCTTTATTATGCAGTCCGTCGCTTTTATTACTTCCACATCACAAGATCGTATAAAGCTTATTTCTCCCACACCAATCAATCATACATATTTAGAGAGCAATTTTTATTGCTTTGCACCGATGACAACTTTCTTGAAGGATCTTATTCAATCCATAGGTAGATATGGTGGACTCTCATGGCAAAACTGGTTTAAGGGTATTTGGAAGCACAAGTAGTATCTCTACTTGGTGCAATGAATTTGGCTAGCATGAGGGGGAAAGGCAAGATCAACATGTTGGAAGATCCAAGACAATATAATTTATCTCAGATGTAAGAAAACATCACCCATTACGTTGTCTTCCTTGTCCAATGTCAACTCTTTAGCATGTCATATTTTAATGAGTGCTCACAATCATGAAAGATGTCCAAGATAGTATATCTATATGTGAAGACCTCTCTTTATTTATTACTTTCTATTAATTGCAACGATGACCAAAACTATGTTTGTCAACTCTCAACAACTTTTATTCATCATACTTTTTCTATGTGAGCTCATTACTCTCCATGAGATCCATATGATCTATTTGTTTCTTTTTATTTCTTTCTCTTTTCTTTTATTCACTTTGGATCATGGCAAAACAATCAAGCCCTTGAATCAACACTAATCTTTATTATATAGCTCACAGACTAGATTACAAAGAAGGATAATAAAGAAAAACTCACAACTAGATCATGCCACAAACTTTATTCTACTAGATCAAAATACTACTAATAAGATCGAACTAAGGAAAATGGTAAAGATAGGAGTTGTGATATGATACCGGGGCACTCCCTCAAGCTTGGCAGTTGCCAAGTGGAGTGCCCATACCCATGTGATTATGTCTCTCATTTCGGGGATGGTGATGTGATGTTTTTGGCGATGATGCCCTTCCAAATATGATTCTCCTCCTCAAGCTTGTTGACTTGCTGCTTGAGATCCATTATTTCCTTTCAGAGTTTTCCTGTAACAGCCAAATCTCCCTGCACCCAAGGGTGCTGCATAGCTGCAGGAGAACCAGCGACACTCTTTTTCATATTCTCATAAGAAAGAAATCTAACATTGGAAGGGATAACCGAGTTTGGAATAGCTGAGCTCTGCAGTTCTCCCATTGCGAATCCAGCTTGGAAGCGAGAGGTGACTTCTTGATCCTCCATGGAATCTACCCTCATTAGGTCAGCCTCCATCTCCTCCTCCGTTGCTGGCCCAAAGTGGTCAGGGTCGCTGTTTTCCCTTGGTTCCGGTATCGGATTAGATACTCGGCTCTCCCCGACTGACTCTTGAGAAGACATCTTGCTCTAATCTGCAGTAGCAACAACTCAAAACAAAAACAGAGGATTTTTGCGTGATACAGGAGTCAAAACCCCCGGGAGACTATATAATGAATTTTTACCGACGAAAATACATATCATGCAAGAAAACAGAGTCCGGAAGGCACACGAGGTGCTCACGAGGTAGGGGGGCGCGCCCAGGGGGGTAGGGCGCGCCCTCCACCCTCGTGAGGCCCTCGTGTCCTTCCCGAACTGCTACTGAATTTTCTATTTTTCTAAAAATTCCAAAACGGAGAAATATTGCCTTAAAATTTGTTTTGGAGTCGGTTTTCTTACCATACCACATACCTATTCCTTTTCGGAGTCTGAAACGTTCTGGAAAGTGTCCCTTATGTATTCCTCCGGGGTTACGGTTTCAATAATATTGGTTTCAACATTCATGGGATACCTGAGATATAATGTTTGATTCTTTGACCGTTTACCACCTTCGCATTTGTGCCTTCGAAGTGGTTGATTTTTATGGCACCGGAACGATAGACCTCCTCGATAACATAGGGGCCTTCCCATTTAGAGAGAAGTTTCGCTGCAAAAAATCTTAAACGGGAGTTGTATAGCAATACATAATCACCTACATTAAACTCACGCTTTTGTATCCTTTTGTCATGCCATCTTTTAACCTTTTCTTTAAACAACTTGGCATTTTCATAAGCTTGGGTTCTCCATTCATCAAGTGAGCTAATATCAAATAACCTCTTTTCACCGGTAAGTTTGAAATCATAGTTGAGCTCTTTAATAGCCCAATATGCCTTATGTTCTAGTTCGAGAGGTAAGTGACATGCTTTTCCATATACCATTTTATACGGAGACATACCCATAGGATTTTTATATGCAGTTCTATAGGCCCATAATGCATCATCAAGTTTCTTGGACCAATTCTTTCTAGACCTATTGACAGTTTTTGCAAAATTAATTTGACTTCTCTATTACTTAATTCTAGTTGACCACTAGACTGTGGATGATACGGAGATGCAATTCTATGATTGACGTTGTATTTAGCAAGCATTTTACGGAAATCACCATGAATAAAATGTGAACCACCATCAGTCATTAAATATCTAGGGACTCCAAACCTCGAAAAAATAACTTCTTTAAGCATTTTAATAGAAGTGTTATGATCAGCACTACTAGTTGGAATAGCTTCTACCCACTTAGTAACGTAATCAACAGCAACTAAACTATGTGTATATCCATTAGAGGCAGGAAAAGGTCCCATATAATCAAAGCCCCAAACATCAAACGGTTCAATAACAAGTGAATAATTCATAGGCATTTCTTGACGTCTACTAATATTACCAATTCTTTGACATTCATCACAAGATAGGACAGACTTACGGGCATCCTTGAAGAGAGTAGGCCAATAAAAACCGGATTGCAATACCTTATGTGCAGTTCTATCTCCCGTGTGGTGTCCTCCATAAGTTTCGGAGTGGCACTTGCGTAGGATCTGTTCCTGTTCATGCTCAGGTACACAACGTCTAATAACACCATCTACAGCATAATCACTAGCATCACACATAATTTCAAAGGGTAAATTCCAATCAGGTGGCTGAACAATAGGTGCAGAGACTAATACTTTCTTAAGTATTTCAAATGCTTCTACACAATAATCATCAAAGACAAATGGTATATCTTTTTGTAATAAATTAGTCAGATGTAACATCCCAAATTTTCAATTTGGAATGTTATACATTAGATCATCATTGCATATCATATTTTATTTGCTTTTGATTTTGATCCTAGAAATTCTACGCAACTCAAGGACCCACGGAGAGAGTTGGGGATTTCGTTATTTTCATATTTGAGTTTTCTCAAAAATTGAGAATAGGATCATTTGATTTTAATTATTTATCATCAATTATTTCTCTTACAAAAATATGAGAGAGGGAATAAAATGACTTTCCCAAAATAAAGAAATATTGAGGATTTAATAATAATATCAAGTAAGATTTTATTTTGGAGTTTTTTGGTATTTTATTTGAATTTAGGAAAAATGTGTGTTTTTCAAAATTGCATTTAGGCCCCAAATAAATGTTCACCTTTTGCGGCTTGAATTTAGAAGCCCAGAAAAATTTATTTCGGGATTTTTGGAGTCCGTTTAGTATTTCTTTGTATTTTTCTTCTGCGCGTAATTATTTAAAAAAAACGCACACCGACCTAACCGGGCCGTGTCCGACTAGGACTCCTGGCCCGGTAGGCTTTATAAGCCGCAGCCCAGCCCCAGGCCAAACCCTAGCTGCCAGCCCCGCCCGCCCTCGAGTCCCGCGCCGCCGCCGCTCACACCGCCACCGTCGCGCCACCGCCCGCGCCGCCCGCCGCCGCCCGCCGCCGCCGACGCCTCGCCGGATCCCGCCGCCGCGTCGCCGGACCCCGCCGCCGCCGACCCGCTGCCGAGGTGCCTCGATTTCCATGCTGCCGTTTTTCTCGAAAAAAATCGTTCGGTTTTTTCGTCGGTATTTTTAGTTTCTGTTTTTTTATTTAGATCGGTTTTTTCGGTTTAGGTTAAATAGCAAGCGTTCGCTCGTTCGTTCGTTATTCCGTTCATCGTTTTTCTTTTTCTCGGATTTTCCGCGATAATTTTTTGATCGCGATTTCTAATCCGATTTTCGTTTTAGTATAACTTTTCGCTCGTTTATCGTAATCAAGCAATTCAAGTGCCTGGAGTTTCGTCTCGAAACCCTCTATCCGTCTAACCAACTTAAACAAGTTTTTGCCACTGTAAAAATTGCCTTAGATCCAGATTAGTAGAACGAAGTTGTTTTCTTTCGCCATTTGACTTTCGTTGCTTCGTTCGATTTGATTCTTTTTGCAAACCGGAGTTCTTAAGTTGAACTTTCTGGTTAGATCTCTTACTTGAGTTTTACCTGTGCATTAGATGAGTACTTATTGTATGCTTGTTGTTTGTCTGCGATAGAATACCCGGAATGCGCCGCCTATTACTTCGAATCTCTAGGTTTCGCGGATCATCAGCAAGGCAAATAACACTTGATCATACCTTTCCTACTACCCAGTTTATTGCATTAGATCAAATCCTCAAACATTGCATGATTAGGATCTAATTAAATTGTGGGATGGGAATTAGTTGAGGTAGTACCTATTACCTGTTTATTATCAAACCTTTGGGAGTTACTTCTACGTTTGCTTATTATTGCTATGCTATGCTAGTAGACGTGGATTGGGTGAGTGATATCCATGACATATGTGAGTGTGTTAATTAATGGTTTATCTAAGGTGGCAACTTAAACACACATCTGGGTGGATTGAGGCACCTGGGTAATCCAGGATTTGCCTATTTTCTTTTGGACCACCACCCAGGCTCAAAGGGATCATGAGATTTTTCATGCTAGAAACTTCCGTGTGCAGCCACAAGCTATTATGCGCTCTAGCATAGTTGACTAAGTCATGCAAACTCTTACAGTGGTAGACTAGCAGATGTAGGGGATGTAGGTGGTACGGTCTACCCGATCGTAAGGTGCTAGCGCTTCTGAAAGACTATGTCTCGGTCATCCGTCTTCTCAAACACCATGTAGTGCGAGAAACCAAACGGAGGCGATCGAGTCTTGTGGGGAAAAGTGCGTAAACCTCTGCAGAGTGTATAAACTAATCATGGTTAGCCGTGTCCCCGGTTATGGAAATCTTGAGTATCTAGTACATGGATTATCATGTGAATCTCAACATGTTACCCTAATTTAATTTGGTTGGGTTTTGTTTAATGATGTTTAATTGGGATTGAGAATGTTGTCAACCATTCTCAATGTTTAACAACCACCATGATAGTTAAATAAGTTTATTCCTTTGCAGTAGGGAAAAATTGGCTTTTCGCAAAAACTGTAACCATAGAGCTCTCCACCAGCCAAATATGCATATAGAATAGTTGTTTCATTCCATTATTCTCTATGTGTTACATTGCCAGCATATTCCAGGTGCTGACCCGTTTTCGAGCTGCAACGTTAATGTTGCAGACTTTTTAGACGATGATTAAGGAGTTTTAGGTCGTGGTTCTATACGCAGTGATGCCGTTGGAGTTCATGGACTCTCTTATCTTCCAAGCCTTCCGATGTTATCGTTATTAGATGGCCTTAAGCCATGTTTATTGTAATAAGTTCTCTATCGAGACACTCGATGTAATAAGTGTGTGATTGCTACTCTGTTATAAATCCTCCGAGTACTGTGTGGTGTCAGCATTACTGATCCAGGGATGACACCGGAGCAGAGAGATTGGACCGTTTGAGGTCTGGTCGCTACATCAGAGGCCGAGAAATTTTTGAGAAGTCCTTGATGAACCTCCTATAAAATCCGGCGTGACCAAGGAAACTTCTTATACCTTTGATGTCCTTGGGACATGGCATCTTTTCAATAGCATCAACCTTGGCTTTATCAACTTCAATACCTCTTTTAGAAACTTTATGCCCAAGACAATACCTTCATTAACCATAAAGTGGCACTTTTCCCAATTCAAGACAAGACTAGTTTCTTCACATCTCTGCAAAACTCGATCAAGATTGCTCAAGCAATCATCAAAAGAAGATCCATAGATGGAAAAGTCGTCCATGAAAACCTCACAAATCTTTTCACAAAAGTCAGAGAATATAGCCATCATGCATCTTTGAAAAGTAGCAGGTGCATTACATAAACCAAAAGGCATACGTCTATAAGCAAAAGTACCAAAAGGGCATGTAAAAGTAGTCTTTGATTGATCTTTAGCCAACACATGTATTTGAGAGAAACCAGAATAACCATCTAGAAAACAGTAATGTGTATGTTTTTAATCTTTCTAGCATTTGATCGATAAAAGGTAAGGGGTAATGATCTTTCTTAGTAGCCTTATTTAATTTGCGGAAATCAATTACCATCCTATAACCGGTAATAATTCTTTGTGGAATCAATTCATCTTTATCATTAGGAACAACAGTAATACCTCCCTTCTGAGGGACACAATGAACATGACTTACCCACTGACTATCAGCAACGGGATAAATTATACCTGCCTCCATAAGCTTTAGTATTTCTTTTCTTACCACTTCTTTCATTTTAGGATTCAAACGTCGTTAAGGATCACGAACTGGTTTGGAATCTGCTTCCAAATTTATTTTATGTTGACATAGAGTGGGACTAATGCCCTTAAGATCATCAAGAGTATATCCAATAGCAGCACGGTGCTTCTTCAGAGTTTTCAATAATATTTCTTCTTCATGCTCTAAAAGGTTAGCACTAATAATAACAAGATATATCTTCTTTTCATCAAGATAAGCATATTTAAGATTATCAGGCAATGGTTTAAGCTCAAACACGGGATCACCCTTAGGTGGAGGAGGATCCCCTAGGATTTCAACAAGCAAATTGTGTTTTAGCATAGGTTCTTGTTTAACGAATACTTCATCTATTTCCCTTCTTTCATTCATAAACATATCATTCTCATGGTCTAGCAAATATTATTCTAAAGGATCATTAGGAGGTACGACAATAGAAGCAAGACCAATAATTTCATCCTTACTATGCAATTTTTCTTCACAGTGTTGTTTACTAAATTTAGAGAAATTAAACTCATGAGTCATATCATCCAAGCCAATAGTAACAACATTCTTTTCGCAGTCTATCCTAGCATTAACTGTATTCAAGAAGGGTCTACCAAATATAATGGGACAAAAGCTATCTTGTGGAGAACTAAGAACAAGAAAATCAGCAGGATATTTAGTTTTCCCGCACAAGACATCAACATCTCTAACAATTCCCATTGCTGAAATAGTATCTCTATTAGCAGGTTTAGTTGTGACATCAATATCTTCTAACTCAGCAGGTGCAATTTCATGCTTGATTTCTTTATACAAGTCATAAGGTATAACACTAGCACTAGCACCCATATCACATAAGCCATGATAACAATGATCTCCTATTTTAACAGAAATAACAGGCATGCCTACCATAGGTCTATGTTTGTCTTTAGCAGAAGGTTTAGCAATTCTAGCAGTTTCACCGCAGAACTGAATAACATGCCCATCAATATTATCAGACAAGAGATCCTTAACAATAGAAATATTAGGTTCAACTTTAACTTGCTCAGGAGGTGTATATGTTTTAATATTGCTTTTTCCAAACTATAGTTGAAGCTTTAGCATGATCCTTTATCCTAACAGGGAAAGGTGGTTTCTCAACATAAGAAGTAGGAACAATAGGATCATTATAAGTGACAGTCTTTTCTTCAACTTTAATAGGTGCATCTACTTTTACTTCTATGGGAGGATGATATTTAAACCACTTCTCCTTAGGGAGATCAACGTAAGTAGCAAAAGATTCATAGAAAGAAGGTACTATCTCAGAATCAAGTCCATATTTAGTGCTAAACTTACGGAAAACATCGGTATCCATGAAAGATTTAACACAATCAAACTTAGGTGTCATACCTGACTCCTTACCATTGTCGAGGTCCCAATCTTCAGAGTTGCTTTAATTCTATCCAATAAATCCAATTTGAATTCAATAGTCTTCATCATAAAAGAGCCAGCACAAGAAGTATCAAGCATGGTGCAATTGTTATCAGAAAGCCGAGCATAAAAAATTTGAAGAATTGTTTCTCTTGGAAGCTCATGATTGGGGCATGAATATAACATTGATTTAAGCCTCCCCCAAGCTTGAGCGATGCTTTCTCCTTCGCGAGGCCAAAAAATCTATATATAATTGCGATCATGATGAACAAGATGCATAGGGTAATACTTATGATGAAATTCCAATTTCAATCTTCTATAGTTCCATGATCCCATATCATCACATAGCCTATACTATGTCAATGCGTCTCCCTTCAAAGATAAAGGGAAGACCTTCTTCTTAGCAACATCATCGGAAATACCTGCAAGCTTAAATAATCCACAAACTTCATCCACATATATTAAGTGTTCATCAGGATGCTTTGTTCCATCTCCTGTAAAAGGATTAGCTAGCAGTTTTTCTATTATACTCGAAGGATACTCATAAGGAATTTCATTTTCAATAGGTTTAGTAGGTTGACGAGTAACTCTTTGCTCTACTGGTCGGGGTGAAGATACCTCAAACAAGCCCCTAAGAGGATTACTTTCCATTGTAACAAGTGACAGTAAATTTCAGCACACTATATAAATTTTTCCTTACCAAATTCCACCTACCAAAGACGCTTCACTCCCCGGCAACGACGCCAAAAAAGATTCTTGATTACCCAAAAGTATAGGGGATCTATCGTAGTCCTTTTGATAAGTAAGAGTGTCGACCCCAACGAGGAGCAGAAGGAAATGATAAACGGTTTTCAGCAACGTATTCTCTGCAAGTACTAAAATAAGTGGTAACAGATAGTTTTGTAATGAGATAATTTGTAATGAGCAACTAGTAACAAAAGTAAGTAAAGTGCAGCAAGGTGGCCCAATCCTTTTTGTAGCAAAGGACAAGCCTGGACAAACTCTTATATAAGGAAAAGCGCTCCCGAGGACACATGGGAATATCGTCAAGCTAGTTTTCATCACGTTCATATGATTCGCGTTCAGTACTTTGATAATTTGATATGTGGGTGGACCGGTGCTTGGGTGCTGTTCTTACTTGAACAAGCATCCCACTTATGATTAACCTCTATTGCAAGCATCTGCAACTACAACAAAAGTATTAAGGTAAACCTAACCATAGCATGAAACATATGGATCCAAATCAGCCCCTTATGAAGCAACGCATAAACTAGGGTTTAAGCTTCTGTCACTCTAGCAACCCATCATCTACTTATTACTTCCCAATTCCTTCCTCTAGGACCAAATAATGGTGAAGTGTTATGTAGTCAACATTCACATAACACCACTAGAGGCTAGACAACATACATCTCATCAAAATATCGAACGAATACCAAATTCACATGACTACTAATAGAAAGACTTCTCCCTTGTCCTCAGGAACAAGCATAACTACTAACAAAGCATAAACATGTTCATAATCAGAGGGGTATTAATATGCATAAAGGATCTGAACATATGATCTTCGATCGATTAAACCAACTAGCATCAACTACAAGGAGTAATTAACACTACTAGCAACCTACTAGCACCAATCCCGGACTTGCAGACAAGAATCAGATACAAGAGATGAACTAGGGTTTTGAGATGAGATGGTGCTGATGAAGATGTTGATGGAGATTGCCCTCTCCCGATGAGAGGAGCATTGGTGATGACGATGGCAATGATTTCCCCCTCCAGGAGGGAAGTTTCCCCGACAGAATAGCTCTGCCGGAGCTCTAGATTGGATCCGCCATGGTTCCGCCTCATGGCGGCGGAGTTTCATCCCAAAAGGTTGCTTTTTATTTTTTTCTCGATGAAAGACTTCATATAGGAGAAGATGCTCATCGGAGAGGCACTAGGGGGCCCACAAGGCAGGGGGGCACGCCCTAGGGGGGGCGCCCCTCACCCTCGTGAGACGGGTGTGGGCCCCCTGGTCTTCATCTTTGGCGAGGATTTTTCATTATTTATTATAAGGTGTTCCGTCGAGTTTCAGGACTTTTGGAGTTGTGCAGAATAGGTCTCTAATATTTGCTCCTTTTCCAGCCCAAAATTCCAGCTGCCGGCATTCTCCCTCCTTATGTAAACCTTGTAAAATAAGAGAGAATAGCCATAAGTATTGTGACATAATGTGAAATAACAGCCCATAATGCAATAAATATTGATATAAAAGCATGATGCAAAATGGACGTATCATCGTGCCGCCTGCTCCTGCCGCTTGTGGCCGGCTGTGATGCCGAGGAGGCCTCACCGCCCCCTACTACTCCCACCGCTGGCCAGGCCATCCCTCGACGCACCCACACCCCCTGTTATTCTGCGGCGACGGTAGCCTCACACCTCGGCCGAACGAGTGAACCCTCATACTCCTCTACGCGTGGGCATCCACTACCGCGTCTTCCCCAGCTCTGCGTAGTCCCCTTCCTAGGCCTCGCCGTCGTCCACCGCCCATGTGCTCTCGGCGCGGCATGGTCAACGTGGTCAAGGAATGGCTTTCGTCGGACGTGGACTGTACGTGGAGAGGCTGACAGCTGGGTCCACGGCTGCAGCAAGGAAGTGCCTCCTTATTACGCGCAAAATAATTATTCCTCCACCTGACAACAGGGACCCACCGGATGGGCCACCGTATTTCGTGAAAAAAAACGTTTCCCCCGGATTGCTGGGACCCACCAGCTACATCTTCACACGCAAGGAAGTGCGTCCGAAAAAAATGATTCGCCTCCCTGACTGCTGGGACCCACCAGCTACATCTTCGCACGCAAGGAAGTGCGTCCGAAAAAAAGATTCGCCCCCCTGACTGCTGGGACCCACCAGCTACATCTTCACACGCAAGGAAGTGCGTCCGGGCAAAAAAAAACAAAACGATTCCCCCCTGACTATTGGGACCCAGCAGCTACACCTTCGCACGCAAGGAAGTGCGTCCGGGTAAAAAACAAAAACAAAACAATTCGCCCCCTGACTGCTGGGACCCACAAGCTACATCTTCGCAGGCAAAGAAGTGCCTGCCAGTCGGGACCCACCTGGTCGAAGCGTATGTAGCGTTGTCATTCTTGTTGCAAACGTGTACGTACATATATACTGGTCAATGTAGATGCACACACGTGTCGTAGTAGAGGCGCATACGTGTCGTAGTAGAGGCGCGCACGTAGCATGTACATGTACGTACAGCGGCCAAGGTGCAAGAAAGAAAATACGGCCACGTACGTACATATGGGCAGGGTCTCGAACGCCTACTCGCGCATACGTACGGCCAGGGCTTGTGTGCATGGCTGGGTCAGAACGGAGAAACAGCGTCATCGTCGTGTTCATGGGGTGGCAACGGAATGCGTCGTGTTCATGGGGAGGCAACGTAATGCGTCGTGTTAATGGGGAGGCAATGGAATGCGTCATGTTCATCGGGAGGCAACGGAGCGCGTGGGAGCCAACCGGCTGGTTCGGAACGGAATGCATGGTCGTGTTCATCGGGAGGGCTTGGACGGAATAGGCGATGGAAACGAGGCCTGGCGTACCGCAAAACGGAGGAAACGGCCTTGTGTTCGACCGGCCACGTTCGAAACGGGATCCTGTTCATCGGGAGGGGTCTGGCGTACCGCAAAACGGAGGAAACAGACCTCCTACGGTCGAAACGGGGGTCCTGTTGATCGGGAGGGGTGTGGCATACCGCAAAACGGAGGAAACTGACTTGTGTTGGAGCGCTACGGTCGAAACGGGGTCCTGTTGGTCGGGAGGAGTGTGGCGTACCGCAAAATGGGACTCCACGGGATACTGTTCATCTCCACCGTCGATCTCCTCCAGCCTCCACCGGCTACTGTTCAACCACCCCTCCACGGGCACCCCTCCATCGTCTACTGTTCATCCAGCCCTCCACACCATGGGGTCCTATTCAACCACCCCTCCACGGGCACCCCTCCACCGTCTACTGTTCATCCAGCCCTCCACACCACGGGGTCCTATTCAACCACCCCTCCACGGGCACCCCTCCACCGTCTACTGTTCAGCCAGCCCTCCACACCACGGGGTCCTATTCAACCAGAGGCAATGCCACTGCTCACTGTTCATCCAACCCCCCTCCCCCCCGCAACGCTCACTGTTCATCCAATCGATCGGCTTCAGTTAGCAGCAGTAGCGAAGGAATCGCTCGATCGGGTTCAGTTAACAGCCATCGATCGATCGCTCGGGTTCAGTAATGCGTAGCCTGCAGTGCAATCGCTCGGGTTCAGTTAGAGCCCAACGCCTCGCTCGGGTTCAGTTAGAGCCAACGCCTCGCACACACGCGCTTACGTGTACGAGTTAAACGAGCATCGCTCGGCCCCCGACCTCCCACCGTAACCAGGAACTCCCTGAAATTTTCCTCCCCCTCGCTTCTACCACAGTTTTTTCCGTCATGGTCGGCCCAAAGAATGTCATGCAGCTGCGTCTCCAGCCCGCCCAGGACGAAAAGCCCATTTTCTGTCATGATTTTTTGTCATAGAAGTAGGAGCCCACACATCTATGATTATACTGGGTTTTGTCACAATTATCGTCATAGAAGTGTCATATGTATGACAGAAAAAAAAATTCGTTCGGCCCAAAATGTCACGGATGTGTCTTTTTTTGTAGTGCATGGAGTTTCTAGATGTTAGCGAGGCGGCATGTGCTAAATATTTCCATCTAATGTTGGAGGGAACGGCCCGCACTTGGTTGAAGGGGCTCCCTGCCAACTCCATAGGGTCATGGGTCGAGTTGAAAGACCGGTTTATCCAGAATTTCAAGGACGCATGCAAGCAGCCTATGTCAATTGTTGATTTAGCCTCCTATGTCGAGGAGGAAGGTGAGTCAACGACCCATTGGGTGCGCCGGGTCTCAACAATCCTGCACTCGTCAGATCGCATCAATGCCGATTCAGCAGTGTTGATGCTGGAGAACAATTCCTGGTTCATACCCCTGAAGCAGAAATTGGGATGGCTCAAACGTCAGTACAATGACATGGGGACGCTCATGGTGGCTTTAGTTAAGTATGCTGACACGGACGGCACTAAAGACCCTGAGTCTGACAATGATAAACCGGGAAAGAGAAAGAAGAGCAGTAACACCAAAGGACAGCAGCATAATCCCGCGAATCAGGGAGGTAATGGTAAGCACAAGTCCGATAATAGTTTGGACTTTGTGGCAAATACCAATGCACAGAATAATGGCCAGGGTCATAAGGGCCGACTGCCCCCATAGACCGGAGGATCAGGCATTAATCTATAGCAGCTGCGGAAGGATTGTTTTATTATGAAGGAGTTCAAAAATTCAAATCTATTTCAAGGCAACCACGGGCCGGGTGGTGGCTCGGGTTCTCAGGGTCCAGGTTACGGCGGTGGCAGTTGCTACCTCTTGAGCACTGCGTTAGTTTTCCCTTGAAGAGGAAAGGGTTATGCAACAAAGTAGCGTAAGTATTTCCCTTAGTTTTTGAGAACCAAGGTATCAATCCAGTAGGAGGCCATGCATGAGTCCCTTGCACCTACACAAACAAATAAAATCCTCGCAACCAACGCAATAAAGGGGTTGTCAATCCCTTCACGGTCACTTACGAAAGTGAGATCTGATAGATATGATAAGATAATATTTTTGGTATTTTTATGATAAAGATGCAAAGTAAAGAAAGCAAAATAAACAGAAAAGGAAATAGCTTATTGATGGAAGCTTAATATGATGGAAAATAGACCCGGGGGCCATAGGTTTCACTAGTGGCTTATCTCGAGAGCATAAGTATTACAGTGGGTAAACAAATTAATGTTGAGCAATTGGCAGAATTGAGCATAGTTATGAGAATATCTAGATATGATCATGTATATAGGCATCACGTCCGAGACAAGTAGACCGACTCCTGCCTGCATCTACTACTATTACTCCACACATCGACCGCTATCCAGCATGCATCTAGAGTATTAATTTCAAAAGAACAGAGTAACGCTTTAAGCAAGATGACAGGATGTAGAGGGATAAACTCATGCAATATGATATACACCCCATCTTGTTATCCTTGATGGCAACAATACAATACGTGCCTTGCTACCCATACTGTCACTAGGAGAGGACACCGCAAGATTGAACCCAAAGCTAAGCACTTCTCCCATTGCAAGAAAGATCAATCTAGTAGCTCAAACCAAACTGATAATTCGAAGAGACTTGCAAAGATAACCAATCATACATAAAATAATTCAGAGAAAATTCAAATATTTTTCATAGATAAACTTCATCATAAACCCACAATTCTTCGGTCTCAACAAACACACCGCAAAAGAAGATTACATCGAATAGATCTCCACAAGAGATGGGGAGAACTTTGTATTGAGATCCAAAAAGAGAGAAGAAGCCATCTAGCTAATAACTATGGACCCAAAGGTCTGAAGTAAACTACTCACACTTCATCGGAGAGGCTATGGCGTTGATGTAGAAGCCCTCCGTGATCGATGCCCCCTCCGGCGGTGCTCCGGAAAAGGCCCCAAGATGGGATCTCAAGGATACAGAAAGTTACGACGGTGGAATTAGGGTTTTGGCTCCATATCTGGTAGTTTGGGGGTACGTAGGTATATATAGGAGGAAGTACATCGGTGGAGCAACGTGGGCCCCATGAGGGTG
>NC_041390.1:408313614-408344950 GCF_002162155.2 Triticum dicoccoides | reverse complement strand
GCCCCCTACCTCGTGCCCTCCTGGTTGCTTTGTTGACGTAGGGTTCAAGTCCTCTGGATCATGTTCATTCCGAAAATCACGTTCCCGAAGGTTTCATTCCATTTGGACTCCGTTTGATATTCTTTTTCTGCGAAACTCTGAAATAGGCAAAAAACAACAATTCTGGGCTGGGCCTTCGGTTAATAGGTTAGTCCCAAAAATAATGTAAAAGTGTATAATAAGGCCCAATAATGTCCAAAACAGGATATAATATAGCATGGAACAATCAAAAATTATAGATACGTTGGACACGTATCAAGCATCCCCAAGCTTAATTCCTGCTCGTCCTCGAGTAGGTAAATGATAAAAACATAATTTTTGATGTGGAATTCTACTTGGCATAATTTCAATGTAATTCTCTTAATTGTGGTATGAATATTCAGATCTGAAAGATTCAAGACAAAAGTTTAATATTGACATAGAAATAATAATACTTCAAGCATACTAACTAAGCAATTATGTCTCTTCAAAATAACATGGCCAAAGAAAGTTATCCCTACAAAATCATATAGTCTGGCTATGCTCCATCTTCACAACACAAAGTATTTAAATCATGCACAACCCCGATGAGAAGCCAAGCAATTGTTTCATACTTTTGGTGTTCTCAAACTTTTTCAATCTTCACGCAATACATGAGCGTGAGCCATGGACATATCACTATATGTGGAATGGAATGGTGGTTGTGGAGAAGACAAAAAGGGAGAAGATAGTCTCACATCAACTAGACGTATCAACGGGCTATGGAGATGCCCATTAATAGATATCAATGTGAGTGAGTAGGGATTGCCATGCAACGGATGCACTAGAACTATAAGTATATGAAAGCTCAACAAAAAGAACTAAGTGGGTGTGCATCCAACTCGCTTGCTCACGAAGACCCATGGCATTTTGAGGAAGCCCATCATTGGAATATACAAGCCAAGCTCTATAATGAAAAATTCCCACTAGTATATGAAAGTGATGTCATAGTAGACTCTCTATCATGAAGATCATGGTGCTACTTTGAAGCACAAGTGTGGTAAAAGGATAGTAGCATTGTCCCTTCTCTCTTTTTCTCTCATTTTTTATTTGGGCCTTTTCTCTTTTTTATGGCCTCTTTTTTTTAGTCCGGAGTCTCATCCCGACTTGTGGGGGAATCATAGTCTCCATCATCCTTTCCTCACTTGGGACAATGCTCTCAAAATGATGATCATCACACTTTTATTTACATACAACTCAACAATTACAACTCAATACGTAGAACAAAATATGGCTCTATGTGAATGCCTCCGGCGGTGTACCGGGACGTGCAATGATGCATGAGTAACATGTATGAAAGAATTATGAACGGTGGCTTTGCCACAAATACAATGTCAACTACATGATCATGCAAAGCAATATGACAATGATTGAGCGTGTCATAGTAAACAGAATGGTGGAAAGTTGCATGGCAATATATCTCGGAATGTCTATGGAAATGCCATGATGGGTAGGTATGGTGGCTATTTTGAGGAAGGTATATGGTGGGTGTATGATACCGGCGAAAGGTGCGCGATATTTGAGAGGCTAGCAATAGTGGAGGGGTGAGAGTGCGTATAATCCATGGACTCAACATTAGTCTCAAAGAACTCACATACTTATTGCAAAAATATGTTAGTTATCGAAACAAAGTATTATGCGCATGCTCCTAGGGGGTAGATTGGTAGGAAAGGACCATCTCTCGTCCCCGACCGCCAATGATAAGGAAGATAATCAATAAATAATTCATACGTGCATGCTACGGGAATCACAAACTTCAACACAAGCATTTCTCAAATTCACAACTACTCAACTAGCACGACTCTAATATCACCATCTCCATATCTCAAAACAATTATCAAGTATCAAACTTCTCATAGTATTCAACACACTCATAAGAATTTTTTTATTAATCTTGAATACCTAACATAATTAAAGCAAATTACCACGCTGTTTTGTAGGACTCTCAAAATAATCTAAGTGAAGCATGAGATAACAATAGTTTCTATAAAACAAATCCACCACCGTGCCCTAAAAGATATAAGTGAAGCACTAGAGCAAAAACTATATAACTCAAAAGATATAAGTGAAGCACATAGAGTATTCTAACAATTTCTGAATCATGTGTGTCTCTCTCAAAAACGTGTGAACAGAAATGATGATTGTGGAAAGCTAACAAATAAATACTCAAATAATATAATACCCTCCAAGCAAAACACATATCATGTGGTCAATAAAAATACAGCTCCAAGTAAAGTTACCGATGGAAGTAGACGAAAGAGGGAGGCATCCCCAAGCTTAGGCTCTTGCCACTCCTTTTTCCATAATCCATCAAATCTTTTACCCAAAACTTGAAAACATCACAACACAAAACTTAAAGTAGAAAATCTCGTGGGCTCCGTTAGCGAAAGAAAACAAAACACCACTTCAAGGTACTGTAATGAACTAATTCTTCATTTATATTGGTGTTAAACCTACTGTATTCCAACTTCTCTATGGTTTATAAACTATTTTACTAGCCATAGATTCGTCAACATAAGAAAACAACACACGAAAAACAGAATCTATCAAAAACAGAATAGTCTGTAGTAATCTGTAGCTAACGCAAGTTCTGGAACCCCCAAAATTCTAAAATAAATTTCTGGACGTGAGGAATTTATCTATTAATCATCTGCAAAAATAATTAAATAAATAGAACTTTCCAAATAAAATGGCAGCAATTCTCGTGTGCGCCAAAGTTTCTTTTTTTTACAGCAAGATTAAAAAGACTTTCCCCAAGTCTTCCCAACAGTTCTACTTAGCACAAACACTACTTGAACACAAAAAACACAACCAAAACAGAGGCTAGACAAATTATTTATTACTAAATAGGAGCAAAAAGCAAGGAATAACAATAAAATTGGGTTGCCTCCCAACAAGCGCTATCGTTTAACGCCCCTAGCTAGGCATAAAAGGAAGGATAGATCTAGGTATCGCCATAATAATAGGATAGATCATTAAAACTCATTTCATATTCTCTACATTCGCCAGCAAGTTTTCTTTGAGGCAAGCAAAAGTAATCAAAAGGGCTAAATTTAATGGGACTAAAGTCCCCAAGATAAACTTTAGGAGGTATAGGTTCCTCCTTCGGCCCTTCGTATTGCACAACCAATTCATCATTATAAGCATTCTTTTGAAATTACTTTGTGAGCCTATACTTGAGAGAATATCCTAGCTCATTATTTCGAATAGCCAAATCATTATTAAGTTCCGAAATTCTATCAACTAGAACATTGGTAGGAACCCTTTTTCTAAGATTTTCATTGAAAGCAACAAAGTCTAGAGATTGAAAACACATGATTTCTTCTTGATCAAAAAGGATAGGCTCTATAATGCGCAAAGATTTCTTTGGCCTCTTTTATTATAAATCTAAACTCATCAACCAAAAATATAGTAGCGACATGCTTAACAGAAGAATGCTCAATATTAGAAAATTCTAGGAAAATCCTTTATATGCAAGGATGCATGTGCAAAAATTGTCTTTCAAGTTCAACTACAAGCATGGCGATAGCGTCCGCAAGACTACTAGTTCTATGAAGAATAGAACTACCCATAGAAGGCAAAGCACTGGCACAAGTAAATAAATCTTGGATAACTCCTTCTCTGATAATATTACCACTACCAATTTGGAATTTTTTGTATGTAAGATAGGGGGTTCTTCAGCAGGAGCATCAGAATTTTCCATGATATTATTATTGTCCATATCGACAATAATTTCCCCAATAACGGTAGAAAGTGCAAGGGGCAAAAAGAAGGAGGAAGGCGAACGAAAAGAAGGGGCGAATAAAACGGCAAGGGTGAAGTGGGGGAGAGGAAAACGAGAGGCAAATGGCAAATAATGTAATGCGGGAGATAAGGGTTTCTGATGGGTACTTGGTATGTTGACTTTTGTGGCAACAGCGCCAGAAATCCTTCTTGCTACCTCTTGAGCACTGCGTTGGTTTCCCTTGAAGAGGAAAGGGTGATGTAGCAAAGTAGCGTAAGTATTTCCCTCGGTTTTTAAGAACCAAGGTATCAATCCAGTAGGAGGCCACACACGTGTCCCTTGCACCTACACAAACAAATAAAATCCTCGCAACGAACGCAATAAAGGGGTTGTCAATCCCTTCACGGTCACTTACGAAAGTGAGATCTGATAGATATGATAAGATAATATTTTTGGTATTTTTATGATAAAGATGCAAAGTAAAGAAAGCAAAATAAAAGGAAAAGGAAATATCTTGTTGATGGAAGATTAATATGATGGAAAATAGACCGGTGGCCATAGGTTTCACTAGTGGCTTCTCTTGAGAGCATAAGTATTACAGTGGGTAAACAAATTACTGTTGAGCAATTGACAGAATTGAGCATAGTTATGAGAATATCTAGGTATAATCATGCATATTGGCATCACGTCCAAGACAATTAGACTGACTCCTGCCTACATCTACTACTATTACTCCACACATCGACCGCTATCCAACATGCATCTAGAGTATTAAGTTCAAAATAACAGAGTAACGCTTTAAACAAGATGACATGATGTAGAGGGATAAACTCATGCAATATGATATAAACCCCATCTTGTTATCCTCGATGGCAACAATACAATACGTGCCTTGCTGCCCCTACTATCA
This sequence comes from Triticum dicoccoides, assembly GCF_002162155.2. Lineage (NCBI taxonomy): Eukaryota > Viridiplantae > Streptophyta > Magnoliopsida > Poales > Poaceae > Triticum > Triticum dicoccoides. The sequence goes on along the minus strand of NC_041390.1, from coordinate 408,340,259 downwards.
CTGGGAAAGGACACCGCAAGATTGAACCCAAAGCTGATCACTTATCCCATTGCAAGAAAGTTCAATCTAGTAGGCCAAACCAAACTAATAATTCGAAGAGACTTGCAAAGATAACCAATCATACATAAAATAATTCAGAGAAGATTCAAATATTGTTCATAGATAAACTTGATCATAAACCCGCAATTCATCGGTCTCAACAAACACACGCAAAAGAAGATTACATTGAATATATCTCCATAAGAGAGGGGGAGAATCAGATCCAAAAAGAGAGAAGAAGCCATCTAGCTAATAACTATGGACCCGAAGGTCTGAAGTAAACTACTCACACTTCATCGCAGATGCTATGGTGTTGATGTAGAAGCCCTTCATGATCGATGCCCCCTCTGGCGGTGCTCCGGAGAAGGCCCCAAGATGGGATCTCACGGATACAGAAAGTTACTGCGGTGAATTAGGGTTTTGGCTTCGTATCTGGTAGTTTGGGGGTACATAGGTATATATAAGAGGAAGAAGTACGTCGGTGGAGCAATGTGGGCCCCACGAGGGTGGAGGGCGTGCTTGGGGGGCTAGGCGCGCCCCCCTACCTCGTGCCCTCGTGGTTGCTTTCCTGATTTAGGGTCCAAGTCCTCTGGATCATGTTCGTTCCAAAAAACACGTTTCCGAAGGTTTCATTCCGTTTGGACTTCGTTTGATATTATTTTTCTGCGAAACTCTGAAATAGGCAAAAAAACATCAATTCTGGGCTAGGCCTCCGGTTAATAGGTTAGCCCCAAAAATAATATAGAAGTGTATAATAAGGCCCAATAATTTCCAAAGCAGGATATAATATAGCATGGAACAATAAAAAATTATAGATACGTTGGAGACGTATCAGCGGTTCCAGCTCTGGATTCCAAGGCAATCAAGGTCATCAAGGCAATCAAGGTAATCAGGGGGGCTACCATCAACAGTCAGATCAGGGGAATTAGCAGCAGAAGGCTGGGTATCAAAGTAACTCGAAACAGTTGAATAGTGGGCAGTACCACCTCTTTACCATGAGTTTATGCAAGCGGATCAGAAGCTTCATAAAAGGGCAGTGAACTCCGTTGAACCGGCGGTTCCCCATTATTTGCGCTGGTCTGAGCAGCCCATCATGTGGAGTCGGAAAGATCACCCACCCGGGTTGATAATCCGAGTCATCTGGCTTTGGTGGTTGCACCTCAGGTTGGAGGATATAAATTCACCAAGGTGCTCATGGACGGAGGGAGCAACATCAATATTCTTTATTATGAGACTTTCCGGCGCATGGGATTGACAGACAAAAATCTTAAACCGTCAAACATTGTTTTTTATGGTGTGGTGCCTGGTAAGTCGGCATACCCAGTTGGTAAGATTGCTCTAGAAGTTGCCTTCATAGATAATCATGACTCTAGATCAGAGACCTTGACCGTTGAAGTGGTGAAGTGGTGAAAATCAAGAGCCCTTATCATGCTATGTTTGCACGGCTGGCTTATGCTAAGTTCATGTCCAGACCCTGTTATGTTTATCTGCAGCTCAAGATATCGAGTCATAAGGGGACTGTCGTGGAATTGTCACGACAGATGTCCTAGCGAAAGGACTTAGTCGTAGGGCCATCGCAACTAGGAAGCTTAAAGGGGTTAATCAGGACAAAGGACACGAGAGGTTTTATACTAGTTCGGCCCCTTACGATGAAGGTAAAAGCCTACGTCTAGTTGTGTTGGAATTGCTGGTGTTTCAATGACCAAGGAGCGAATCTGCCGGATTGGTTATCAATCTGTTTTTCCTTGCCCTAAGCCGCCGCCAGGTCGTCCCTTATATACACGGGTTGACGCCAGGTGGCCTACAGAGTCCCGGCCGGCTCATAAAATGCGTCCGGCTCGGTGACTTCTTTTATATACCTTTCTTTACAAGACTTTTCTTACATACGACGGTTTACAATATTGGGCCTTAAGCCGCCTCTGGCCTTCTATAAGTCTTAATAAACTATCGCCTTGAATGTTACTGGGCTTCTTTTGTGACCCGCCATTGGAGCTGACCCGGCCCCTCCTGGGCGGGTCTTACCTGGTAGCTATATTCCCAACATTAGGCCCCGGGTTGACTTTGAACCTTGTTCTTTGTCAATCTTCATACTTAAATAAAATCCATCTTCCTCTCTCTGTAGAAATTCTGTAACTTGCCATGACGTCATTGTCTGAAAACACGAAAGAACTGCTCTGATGTCATCCTCAATGGATCTTTATCATTTAATGTCTTTCGAGAATTGAGGCGTCCGTTTAGTGGGATAGTCATTATTTGGGTCTTCCTTGATTTTCGCGCCCGCCTGTTTGCTTACCCCCTTATAAATAGGCACACCCCAGTCCTTCTCATTTTTCTCTCTCTCCGTGTTCTTCCTCTCGCAACTCCACCGCTGCTCGAGCTCCGCCGCCGTCGCAGAGCTCCTCGTCCCCGTCGACCTTGGCCGCTGCATCAATCGGAATCATTCCAGAGAACGGCGGCGACTCTCCGCGGAAGATTTGTGGCTGTAAGTGTTTTGCCCTCCTGTTCCTCAGATCCTCATTAGGATTTCTAGGTTTTCTGTGTGTTCTTCATAGTTCATCTTAGTTTCTTCATAGTTCCTCCACTGCAGCTTCTTCTTGATCCAAAAAGAACATATACTCATGCGGTAGTTGTTTTGTGCCCATCCATGATACCAGTATATTCCTTCTCTGGTTCAAAGGCCTCATTAGAGCTCATGAACTCATCTGTGCTAGATTTTTAGGTCTAGAATATTTTTCATTTTGAATGACCCTTTGATCCAGAATAATATCAAGAAATTAGGAAAGTTTTGCTTCAACACTTAGCCAATTCTGTCTCTGATTTCCTTCAAATGTCTGTAGTCATGGCGGCTTACGACGCCGGCTTACTTTTCCCTTATGTGACATTAGCCCTTACTTAAGCCTCCATTACGTATTTGCACCATCATCATTTAACTGTTAATTTCACCATTGAACTGAACCGGTACGTTATTTTCCTTTCAGTTCGTCTTTTGATCAACATGCTGTCAAAAGCACCGACCGTCTGCAACTAGGTCCCTTCCACAGTGACTGAGGACAATCTGAAGGAATTCTTCACCATAGGTTTTTTGCCAGGGAAGAATGTTATGTCTTACCGTGCACCTGACCCGGATGAGGAACGGCCTAATCCCAAAGATGGTGAAGTCATTGTCTTTTCTGACCACATGAATCGGGGTTTTTCACCTCCCGGCTCAAAATTCTTCAGAGACGTCCTTCACTTTTTCAAGCTTCACCCTCAAGATCTTGGGCCCAATTCCATATCCAATATCTAAAATTTCCAAGTTCTCTGTGAGGTGTATCTTCAAGAAGAACCGACTGTGGAGCTCTTTAGAGAGTATTTTTATCTGAACCGCCAGAACGAGTGTACCAATGGCCCTAGCTTAGAACTTGGAGGCATCTCAATTCAGCGTCGACAGGGCGCTGTCTTCCCCCTAATAGTCTTGCCGAGTCATCCCAAAGACTGGAATCAGACCTGGTTCTACTGTCAAGACACTTCACCAGCCAATGAGAAACCACTACCGGGTTATCGCTCAGATCGTCTAGATTCCAAATTTTTGCTCCCTGACAAGCTTACTGCCGCTAAACGCAAGAAGCTTATTCCATCAATTAAAAGGATTAATGCCTTACTGGGGAACGACTTAACTAGAGTTGATTTGACTCGTTGCTGGGTCGCATGGTGGGTCATCCCTCTAAGCCACCGATCCAAATTGATGTATGAATATGGTGGGGGCCCAGATGACTCTCTTCGTCATAGCTCCGTTCAATTAACTGAAGAAGATATTGTTTCAATGTCGACCCTTCTGGTGAAAAACAAATATGAAGACTACAGTAAAGTCGGGTTAAACCCCTTCTGCAAACTTAACCCGATGCCAGAGGTAAAGAACCCCTGACCTCTTTCTCTTTGTATTTTCGTCAGCAGTCTTAAATACTTGCCTGACCTTCCATCTTGTTTTACTTGTTTACAGGACAAATCTGACTTCTGGAAAGCCAAGTATGATCATGAAGCCGCCAAGAAGGCCAGAGCCGCCACCATAATGTCCAAGAAGACAACCCGGAGGTCCAAAAAGAAAAAGAGCACTGCGGAGGACCTGTTGAAGCTTGACGATGATTCTGAGTCGAAGGTAGCCCTTGACTCCCTTGGACAGTTTTTAATAACCTTATTAACACTGACTATTGCCAGGATGACACGGGGGCCAGTTAGGAAATAGAAGAAGAGGTAACTATTTCCTCCGACTCAGCCCATTTGCCAAGACAGAAAGTTTGACTGGTAACCCAGAAAGCAAGGTTTTCGCACCCTTTAGCTTATTTGGACCCTCATTTTCTTTTGAAAAACAGCAACATCAGAGTCGCTGTCAGGCCCGGAACGACGATGAACCGGCTTCCATTGTACAACAAACTCCTCAAAAACGTCAGAATGAGGTCTCTTTTAACTTTATCTTCTGCTTTTATTAATGAGTCTATTCTCTTGCATTACTTACTTTATTTTACCTTTGCAGGAGGTTTCTCACTCTTCTAGCGACTCATCTCAGACTAAATTTCCGGCCTTCAAGACTGCCCCTGGGTAAGGAAGAATTCATCTTTCCTCCGTGTCTTTCAAACTGCATCTTTGTACCAACTGTCTCATAACCTCTTTCTTAGTGGTCAAGCCAAGTCCAAGAAGGCCAAGGTGACTAAGCCGATGGAAGACCCGTCAGTCCTTGCACCTGAACTGGCCATGCCAACTTCGCCCCCTCAAACTGAAGCACCAGAAGACTCGGCTGCCAATGCTCAATTGGATCCTGAGCCATCAAGTGATGATACCGTCATTAACCCCTCTACTGCCAGACCATCCAGCTCGGCCAACCACCATCATCGTCTGACCATGACGTTCTGATCACTGGAAGCCGTTTTGTTGAGCCGGGGACTCCCACCGTGTTAGCTCAACACACCGCTAAACAAGAAGCCCTAGAGAGACAGAAAGTGCGTTTTGATATCTCTCACTATAGCCATCTAAACGCTAATGACATATTGTCCGGCTATCTCAGCCATGTTCATTCTAGCCGTGAATCATAGATTGAGATGGTCAAGCAACTTCAGCTGAAATATGAGGTATGTTCTCCGGTTTACTTATATTCTGCCAGCCCCCAAGTCTTCAGATGATGATCCTGAATGATCTGGAGACTTTATGCTATAGATGGATACTTTCTCTCCAAACTTTTCAAAAGTCCAATAAAATAGTGTAAACTTCACCTGTAGTCCCCAAGTGTCGGCTCAATTATCTGAAAGGAACCGGTACTTTAACTTTATAGTTGTTCTTTTGCCGAACCCAACAAATATTGTAATCTAGCTTAATCTTGAGAGACTTGCTGAATATCATGCATTAGCCCCCAAGTGCCAAGTGCTGTTACTTTGTAAGGTACTTGGGACTTGAAATATATTAGAGTCATAAGAAATTGTTTTGGTAGACATTAGCCCCCAAGTGTCAAGTGGTATTGCAACGCAAAGTACTTGAGACTTGAATCTTGAACTTTGGTTTAAACCTTGACACAGCTGTGTATGTTTTGTAGAATGCCGTACCTAAATTGGGTTCCCAATTATCTTACGCTAAGACCCGGCTGGCGGATCAAGAGGCAGAAATCAAGTCTGCTGATTCTAAACTTCAATTAAGTCTTGCTGAGACGGAAAAACTGAAAACCAGCTTGACTGCCAAAAAGAAATCTTGGGCTGAAGAAAAGATGATGCTAACACAACGCGCTGAAAAAGCTGAAGCGGCTCTTGAGGAGGTTACCACGGAGCTGACCGGCTTAAAGAACCGGGTGTCTCAAATGGTTTCCGCCATCTTTGGTAATCCATCTTTACTGATATTTTATACCTTCTTTGGACCCGGAATATAAACCGCCTGCTGACCCCTTGTTTAAAAAATATGTGCAGGCCCGCGAAGCAAGAATCTGAGCCAAGATATTGTGACTAAACTGAAGGCGGTCTATACCTTAGTGGAGCAGTTGTACACTGGCGCTCAACGAGCACTTGCTGCTATCTCTCCTGCCAATCAAGGACCCAACCAGCTCAGTGATGTCTTGAATAAATTGTCAATCTTACCCGCCAGGTTTCAAGAATTCAAACGACCGTGAAGGACGACGGGTCTCTGTTTGAGCAGGATGACTTCGTTGCTTGCGTGAGGGAAGTTCGACCTCAGGCTACCATTCTTGGAGATGAGACCAACATTGACAAATATCAGCCGGGTTTTGATTTGGAAAATAAGAAGATGGCGACTCCCTCTTACAAGGTGATAGACCTTATCCCGCCAGTTCGTCAACGTACGTTTGCTCTGAAAGTTGATCCAGCTGGCATGATTGATGATGAAGCAGAGTTCATTGCTGTGAATGGTTTTGACTGGTCCAAACCTAGCTTCCAATCAGAAGAAGGAGGTGAACCGGCGAGGGAAGAGTCATAACCATCTTGTGGGCTCTTTGAAGCCTTGTAATAAATTTAGCTTGAAACAACTGCATATTTTGCCTATGCCATCGTGCATAAGATGCCGTGTGTGACTCTATGCTTCCTGATGTCAATATATGCATCATATTTATGGTTATCTCTATCATATTTCGGCTCTTTTCCTGTAGAAAAAGAAAAAACTGGCTTGGCGGTTTTAGCACCGAACGGGTCAGAACATCCGGTACATGACCAATGGTTTTATCATAGTAGAAAAAACAGATACAGATATAAAAATAACAAGGTTGAAGTAACCTTTGATTAACAAAAAACACAGAAAAATTGTTCATAAATAATAGTCATACATGTATTCTTTGCATCTGGACCACCGGTTTATATGACCTGGGTGATGAGGTTGATGATCCAATCCTTTTTTGAGAAGTCAATGCTTCTTCATGCCTGATGACCATTATGCCTTGGCGGTTTATTGTCAAATAATCAAGCTGGTGAAAATACTGTCCTGACCGTTTAAATTTGAGACAACAAAGACCAGTAAGACAAATAGCAGATTGCAAATAATATAAATTAACTTTGTAATTGAAAGTTGGGGGTTTCTGATTCGAATACGATCAGTAAACCGGACCAAAGGGGTTTAAGCTAAGATTTGAATACGATCATATAGCCCCCAGTGGCTTTGGCGTTGCGCCGATCAAGAGGGTACCGACAGCTATGTTCTCTTTGGTTCGAATACGACCTATGTTTGAATAGGAAGCCCCCAAATGACCTTGAGAGGTTTTTAACGACCCTGATTCGAATACGATCCAAGTCGGACCCAAAAGGGGTTAAGCTATGATTCAGATACGATCAAGAAGCCCCCTAGTGAGTTTGGCTTTGAGGCGATCAAGAGGGTTACGACAGCTATGTTCTCTTTGGTTGAATACGACCTATGTTTGAACAGGAAGCCCCCAAATGACCTTGAGAGGTTTTTAACGACCCTGATTCGAATATGATCCAAGGCAGACCCAAAAGGGGTTAAGCTATGATTCGGATACGATCAAGAAGCCCCCTAGTGAGTTTGGCTTTCAGCCGATCAAGAGGGTTACGACAGCTATGTTCTCTTTGGTTCGAATACGACCTATGTTTGAACAGGAAGCCCCCAAGTTATCATGAGGTTTACAGCTAGATTCGTATATGATCATAAGCCGGACCAGAAAGTTGAAGCTAAATTCAGATATTATCAGCTCCTTAATAGTCATGAAAAATAGTAAAGATATATGACCTTTGAAGAGGAAAAAAGGACAGAGGTCCTGCTTTATTACTTATCATAGTATACACAATGTCAAAGTATGTACATGATGAGAGCCAGTGGCTAAATTGTAGTATGGATGAAGTTGAGCAATGTTCCATGGTCGGCGGGTCTCCTCCTCCGACTTGCGTGAGTCTTTGTGCTCTCGAACGTCAATGAGGTAATATGATCCGTTGTTTAAGTTCTTGCTGACCACAAAGGGTCCTTCCCAAGGTGGAGATAGCTTGTGCACATCTGACAGATCCTGGATGAGCCGGAGCACCAGGTCACCTTCTTGAGAAGTCCTGGACTTAACCCTGCGGCTGTGATAACGGTGCAGGTCCTGTTGATAAATTGCTGATTGAGCCACTGCTAAGTCTCTCTCCTCATCTAACAAATCAAGTGCATCCTGTCTGGCTTGTTCGTTATTAGCTTCAACATAAGCCGCCACACAAGGCGAGTCATGACGGATGTCACTAGGCAGCACCGCTTCCGCTCCATAAACCATGAAGAAAGGTGTATAACCTGTGGACCTGTTAGGAGTGGTGTTGATGCTCCACAACACCGGGGGTAACTCATCTACCCAGCAACCCGGCGTCCGTTGTAAGGGAACCATGAGACGGGGCTTGAGACCTTTTAAGATTTCCTGATTTGCTCTCTCAGCCTGCCCATTATATTGAGGGTGGGATACAGAAGAAACATCCAGCCAGATGTGCTCTCTTTGAAAAAACTCCTCCATAGCCCCTTGGGACAAATTAGTGCCATTGTCAGTGATAATGCTGTGCGGAAAACCAAAGCGAAAAATCACTTTTTTCATGTACTAAACCGCCATGGCTGCATCACACTTACTCACTGGCTCTGCCTCAACCCATTTTGTGAATTTGTCAACTGCCACTAAAAGATGTGTCTTTTTATCCTTGGACCTTTTGAAAGGTCCAACCATGTCCAGCCCCCAGACTGCAAACGGCCAGGTGATTGGAATCATCCGCAATTCCTGAGCCGGCACATGTGCTCGTCGTGCAAATTTTTGACATCCATCACATCTACTGACCAGATCCTCTGCACCAGCGTGAGCCGTCAACCAGTAAAAACCATGACGAAAAGCTTTGGACACAAGAGATTTTGATCCGGCTTGATGACCACAATCCCCTTCATGGATCTCATGAAGTATTTCTTGGCCATCTTCAGGAGAAACACACCGCTGAAATGCTCTAGTGACGCTGCGATGATATAACTCTCCGTCAGAAATTGCCATTGACTTGGACTGCCGGGTTATCTGCCGGGCCAGGGTCTCATCCTCTGGCAACTCACCCCGGGTCATGTAAGCCAAGAACGGTACTATCCAATCTGGGATGACGTGAAGAGCCACCACCAACTGTGCCTCCGGGTCAGGAACGACCAAATCTTCCTCTGTAGGTAACTTAACAGACGGGTTATGCAAAACATCCAAAAAGGTGCTAGGTGGCACTGGCTTATGCTGAGATCCCAACTGTCTTAAGGCATCGGCTGCTTCATTATTTCTACGATCAATGTGTTCCACTTGATAACCTTTAAAATGTCCTAGAACAGCGTCGACTTCACGGCGATAAGCTGCCATGAGAGGATCCTTGGAATCCCACTTGCCTGACACCTGTTGAGCCACCAAATCTGAATCGCCAAGGCACCAGAACCGGCTCAGACTCATTTCTTTAGCCATTCGAAGACCATGGAGCAAGGCTTCATATTCTGCTGCGTTGTTAGTACAAGGAAACATCAATCGCAACACATAACAAAACTTGTCACCTCGAGGGGAAGTTAACACAACTCCAGCCCCCGAGCCTTCCAACTGTCTGGACCCATCAAAGTGAATCGTCCAATATGTGTTGTCTGGTTTCTCCTCTGGCATCTGCATCTCTGTCCATTCATTAATAAAGTCAGCCAGTGCTTGAGATTTGATCGCAGTACGTGGCACATACTTCAACCCATGAGACCCCAGTTCAATGGCCCACTTGGCGACTCGTCCAGTAGCTTCTCTATTTTGAATGATGTCTCCCAAAGGAGCAGAGCTAACCACAGTGATTGGGTGACCCTGAAAGTAATGTTTGAGCTTCCGGCTTGCCATGAATACCCCATACATGAGCTTCTGCCAATGCGGATATCTTTTTTTAGATTCAATCAACACCTCACTGACGTAGTAAACCGACCATTGAACCGGATGCTCCTTGTCGGCCTCCTTGCGTTCCACCACAATGGCCACACTAACAGCTCGTGAGTTAGCAGCTACATATAACAATAACGGCTCTTTCTCAATCGGAGCAGCAAGAACCGGCGGCTCAGCAAGTGTTTCTTTAGATCCTCAAAGGCAGAATTTGCAGCTTCACTCCAAACAAAGTCATCTGTCTTTTTCATCATCTAATACAAAGGCATTTCCTTCTCCCCTAACCGGCTTATGAACCGGCTCAGAGTAGCAACACGACCTGCCATCCGTTGAATGTCATTGATGCATACCGGTTTGGCCAGGGAGGTGATCGCCTTAATTTTCTCCGGGTTAGCTTCAATACCTCTGTTAGATACCAAAAAGCCCAAGAGCTTGCCAGCTGGGACTCCAAAAACACACTTGGCCGGGTTAAGCATCATCTTCTAGACCAGGAGGTTATCAAAGGTCTCCTTCAGATATGTTACCAAGGTTTCCTCTTCTCTGGATTTCACCACTATGTCATCCCCATAAGCATGAACATTACGCCCAATCTGATTGTGAAGACAATTCTGTACACACCGTTGATAAGTTGCCTGGGCACTTTTAAGCCCAAAAGGCATAGACACATAGCAGAAGGCTCCAAACGGAGTGATGAAAGCTATTTTCTCCTGGTCCTTAACTGCCATCTTGATCTGATGATAACCTGAGCATGCATCCAAAAAACTCAAACGCTCGCAACCCGCCGTATCATCAATGATCTGATCAATACGGGGGAGACCAAAAGGGTCAGTCGGAGAAGCTTTGTTCAAATTGGTGTAATCCACACACATACGCCAGGTGTCGTTCTTCTTGAGTACAAGCACCGGGTTTGCCAACCACTCCGGGTGAAAAACTTCAATGATGAACCCGGCCGCCAAGATCCGATCCACCTCTTCTCCAATGGCCTTGCGCCTTTCCTCGTTAAACCGTCAGAGGAACTGCCTGGCCGGCTTAAACTTTGGATCAATATTAAGAGTGTGCTCAGCGAGTTCTCTCGGGACAACCGGCATGTCAGAAGGTTTCCATGCAAAGATGTCTCGGTTCTCACGGATGAACTCGATGAGCATGCTTTCCTATTTTGGATCCAAGTTGGCACTAATGATGAACTGCTTGGATGAGTCGCCAGGTACAAAATCGACCATTTTGGTGTCATCAGCTGACTTGAATTTTAACACCGGTTCATGCTCCGTAGTTGGCTTCTTTAAAGACGTCATGTCTGTCGGGTCAACATTATCTTTATAAAACTTTAACTCCTTTGTTGCACAAACAGGCTCAGCATAAGCGGCCTCTCCTTCTTCACACTCCAGGGCTATTTTCTGGCTTCCATGTACTGTAATGGTGCCTTTATAACCCGGCATCTTAAGTTGCAGATATACATAACACGGCCGAGCCATGAACTTGGTGTAAGCCGTCCGTCTAATTCCAGTTCAATCTTACCAACTGGGTACGCTGACTTGCCAGGCACGACACCGTGAAAAACAGTGTTGGATTGGTTAAGACTCTTATCAGTCAACCCCATCTGACGGAGTGTCTCATAGTAGAGGATGTTGATGCTACTGCCTCCATCCATGAGCACTTTAGTGAATTTATATCCACCAACCTGAGGTGCTACCACCAAGGCTAAGTGACCCGGATTATCAACCCAGGGAGGATAATCTTCTCTGCTCCACACTATAGGTTGTTCTGACCACCTCAAATAACGTGGAATCGCCGGCTCAACGGCATTGACATCCCTCTTATGAAGCTTCTGGTCCCTCTTGCATAAACTAGTGGTAAATACATGGTACTGCCCACTATTCAACTATATTGGGTTGCTCTGATATTCAGACTGTTGCTGCTGATTACCTTGGCCGGGTTGTGGATTATAACCTCCCTGGTTACCCGGATGGCCCTGACCGTGAAAACTGCCTCCACCTGAACCGGCGCCCGGGCCATGAAAGCCGCCTCCTCCGCCAGGCCCGTGACTTCCATAAAATGTGTTGGAATTTTGAAATGCCTTCATGATTGTACAGTCCTTCCACAGATGGGTTGCTGGCTTCTCCCGGGTGCCGTGTCTTGGGCAAGGTTCATTCAATAGTTGCTCGAGGGTGGGACCTGACCCGCCTGACCGAGGGGGTTGCCTACCCTTGCGTTGTTGGTTGTTTCCTTGTGCATTGGTGTTAGCCACAAATTTGTCAGCCTTATGTTTATTACATCCTTGGTTTGCCGGGTTATGCTGGTGACCCTTGCCGTTGCCATTCTTCTTTCCCTTCCCTGTTTTTCTTCATCAGACACGGGATCCTTGGTACTGTCAGAATCATCATACTTGACCAGAGCCGCCATCAACTGGCCCATGTCATTGCAGTCACGCTTGAGCCGCCCCAGCTTCTGCTTCAGAGGTTCAAAACGGCAATTTTCTCCAACATTAAGACTGTCGAGCCGGCATCCATCTTATCAGATGAATGTATTATCTCCTTGACTCGGCGCACCCAATGAGTTGTGGACTCACCTTCCTCTTGCTTACAATTAATCAGGTCCATGATTGACATAGGTTGTTTACATGTGTCTTTGAAGTTCTGAGAACCAGGCCTTCAACTCCGCCCATGAGCCGATGGAATTGGGTGGTAACCCTTTCAACCAAGTGCGAGCCGTTCCATCCAACATCATGGTGAAATACTTAGCCATTGTTGCATCGCTGACTTCCAACAGCTCCATTGCCATCTCATAACTTTCAATCCACGCCCCAGGCTGCATGTCAGCTGTGTAATTAGACACTTTACGAGGTTCCTTAAAGTCTTTAGGTAAGCGCTCATTACGTATAGCCGGCACTAGGCAAGGAACACCTCCTGTTCTTGTGGCTACTCCTGCCTCAACAGAGGTTTCTGGATAGGCCGGAAAAGTTTGATGAGCCGCCTGCTCAGCTGCCAGTTGAACCGCCCGCTCAGCTTCTTGACGGATCCTCTCCTGATCTGCTAAGTTAAGGGCTCCAGCCTGCACGGGCTCATGCTTGTGCAGTTGGTTACGGCGTTGAGCATTGCTTGACATATCAAGTCCATATGCCTGCTATAGCTCGGGCTCCGGCTCTGGCTCGGGCGAGGGGTTGAATGGATTCTGTCTCGACTGTAAGAGTACGCATCCTACTGCGCCAGAGCCGTCTGAAGAAGTTCCCTCACCCTTTGTGTTTCAATTGCTGTCGGAGAGTTGCCTTCCATCGGGAGAGCTGCCAAACGAGCCGAAGCAGCAATGAGGTTTTCCAAAGGATTGGAGAAGTGACCTGGTGGTCTTGGCGCATAATGAGGCGGAGTGGTACTCATACGAAGTGGTTCCATGGCCCACGGCTGAACCGGCACTCCGGGTGTCGTGATCCGATTTGCCTCTGGCGGGTTACTTGGACCAGCCCGGGTGTGTGGAAAAGGTTCCTAGGATTGAGCATCACAGGTAGACGTGACTGAGTTTTCTGATGCCTTCTCCTCATGACCTCGTTTGACCCGTTCAGATCCACCGAGAGCCGGAAAGTCTCCGCTTGAAGCTGCTGAGCACGATCATCCAAAGCCGCCCGTTCCGCAGCCATCCTGACCCCTTATGCTGCTAAATTTTCCTTGGCTTGTGCCATCTCTTCGCATATCCGTGCCACCTCCGCGTCATGCTGGGCTTTCTCCGCCGGCTCTACCACGACAGTCAACAGAGCCGTCAGCTTATCCATGAGGTCCATTAGCATCTGAGCTGAGGGGCGCGCGGGGTCTCCTAACCCGACCGCTGCCGACCCGGTGGTTGTTGCTGCTGCAGCCATGGAGTTCTGCCCGGGCTGAGTGCCTGCCATGAAGACTCCGGCTCGATTCCGCGGCTCAAAGGGGTCCGAAATACTGCTGCCATCGGAACAGCCCCCATGCATGCCATCCTACAGCTGATACAAAGAATCCGTCTCGCTAGTTGATGACATAGCATCAGAACAGATGGCCGTCTCACCGCCATCTACTGATCCTTCCGAGTATTCACCTCCATGGATGCAACCCACAAAGGCACGCTTTACGACAGGTCGGGCTCGGGCGGGCCTTGCGCGCTAAGCCGTCTCGATGATGTTGGTGCAGACGTCCGGCTCAGGGCCCGATTCGCTGATCCGGCCAATGAAGACATGAATCCCGCCGAAGGGGACCCGGTACCTGTACTCAGTTGAGCCGAACTCGGGGCCCCGGCCTTCGTCGTCGATGTAGAGCTTGCCGCGATGACTCTTGGTCATCCGGCCCGCAACGTATCGCTAGAGCCCTTCGAAGTTGCCCTTCAAGAACTCAAATCCACCGTGCGCTGGCCCCACGGTGGGCGCCAACTGTCGTGGAATTGTCACGGCAGATGTCCTAGCGAAAGGACTTAGTCGTAGGGCCATCACAACTAGGAAGCTTAAAGGGGTTAATCGGGACAAAGGACACGAGAGGTTTTATACTAGTTCAGCCCCTCACGATGAAGGTAAAAGCCTACGTCGTTGTGTTGGAATTATTGGTGTTTCGATGACCAAGGAGCGAATCCACCGGCTTGGTTATCGATATGTTTTTCCTTGACCTAAGCCGCCGCCAGGTCATCCCCTTATATACACGGGTTGACGCCTGGCGGCCTGTAGAGTCTCGTCCGGCTCATAAAACGCATCCGGCTCGGTGACTTCTTTTATATGCCTTTGTTTACAAGTCTTTTCTTACATACGGCGGTTTACAATATTGGGCCTTAAGCCGCCTCTGGGCTTAGGCCTTCTATAAGTCTTAATAAACTATCACCTTGAATGTTGCTGGCTTCTTTTGTGACCCGCCATTGGGGCTGACCCGGCCCCTCCTGGGCGGGTCTTACGTGGTAGCTTGATACGTCTCCAACGTATCTATAATTTTTGATTCCTCCATGCTATATTATCTACTGTTTTGGACTATATTGGGCTTTATTTTCCACTTAAATATTAATTTTGGGACTAACCTATTAACCGGAGGCCCAGCCCAGAATTGTTGTTTTTTTGCCTATTTCCGTGTTTCGGAGAAACAGAATATCAAATGGAATAAAACCTTCGGGAACGTGATTTTCTCACCGAACGTGATCCAGGAGACTTGGACCCTACTCCAAGGAGTCAAAGAGGCAGTCACAAGGGTGGGGGCGCCACCCCCCTAGGGCGCGCCCCCTGCCTCGTGGGCCCCTTGGTGCTCCATCGACGTACTCCTTCCTCCTATATATACCTACGTACCCCCAAACGATCAGAACACAAGCCAAAAACCTAATTCCACCGCCACAACTTTCTGTATCCACGAGATCCCATCTTGGGGCATGTTCCGGAGCTCCGCCGGAGAGGGCCGTCATCACGGAGGGCTTCTACGTCATCATAGCCTCTCCGATGAAGTGTGAGTAGTTTATCTCAGACCTTCGGGTCCATAGTTAGTAGCTAGATGGCTTCTTCTCTCTTTTTGGATCTCAATACAAAGTTCTCCCCCTCTCTCGTGGAGATCTATTCGATGTAATCTTCTTTTTGCGGTGTGTTTGTTGAGACTGATGAATTGTGGGTTAAGTCTATATATGAATAATATTTGAATCTTCTATGAATTCTTTTATGTATGATTGGTTATCTTTGTAAGTCTCTTCGAATTATCTGTTTGGTTTGGCCAACTAGATTGGCAGTTCTTGCCATGAGAGAAGTGCTTAGCTTTAGGTTCGATCTTGCGGTGTCCTTTCCCAGTGACAGAAGGGGCAGCAAGGCACGTATTGCATCATTGCCGTCGAGGATAACAAGATGGGGTTTATTTCATATTGCATGAATTTATCTCTCTACATCATGTCATCTTGCTTAAAGCGTTACTCTGTTTTTAACTTAATACTATAGATGCATGCTGGATAGTGGTCGATGAGTGGAGTAATAGTAGTAGATGCAGAATCGTTTCGGTCTACTTGTCACGGACGTGATGCCTATATACATGATCATGCCTAGATATTCTCATAACTACGCTCAATTCTGTCAATTGCTCAATAGTAATTTGTTCACCCACTGTAGAATACTTATGCTCTTGAGAGAAGCCACTAGTGAAACCTATGGCCCCGGGTCTATTCTCATCATATCAATCTCCATCACTTTAATCTTGCTTTGCTTTTTTACTTTGCCTTTTACTTTTCACTTTGCATCTCTATACCAAAAATACCAAAAATATTATATCTATCAGATCTCACTCTCGTAAGTTACCGTGAAGGGATTGACAACCCCTAATTGCGTTGGTTGTGAGTAGCTATCGTTTTGTGCAGGTACGAGGGACTTGAGTGTGGCCTCCTACTGGATTGATACCTTGGTTCTCAAAAACTGAGGGAAATACTTACGCTACTCTGCTGCATCATCCTTTCCTCTTCAGGGAAATCCAACGCAAGCTCAAGAGGTAGCAAGAAGAATTTCTGGCGCCGTTGCCAGGGAGTCTACGCAAAAAGTCAACATACCAAGTACCCATCACAATCCCTATATCTCTCGCATTACATTATTTGCCATTTGCCTCTCGTTTTCCTCTCCCCCACTTCACCCTTGCCGTTTTATTCGCCCTCTCTTTCCCAATCTCCTTCTCCTTCTCTTTCTTCGTTTGCCTCTTTTGCCCATTTGCTCTTGTTTGCTCGTGTGCTAGTTTGTTTGCTTGTCATCATGGCTAGTCTCATATCTTCTCCGTTGTCTCCCGAGAATGAAGTTCTAAATTTTAAATAAAGGTAGGGAGAAAATCAAAAAGATGCTTGGTATAGAATTTGCAATGCTCAAAATAGATCTACCAGGAAGCAATCTACTTCAGTTCTTCTCCGCAATTTTTATGTAGGTGTTAATCCTTGGTATAGATATATCCTCGATACCATTACCGGAGGGAACTTCTTGGGTAGCCATACTTTTGATTCTTATAATGCTATGCTAGATTTATTTGGCTCACCACCTCTTTTGGTTAATGGAACCATGTTAACTTTGGAGCATGTTATGCAAAGACTTGAAATTATTGAAAATAAAGTTGCTACTATTGAATCAATTGAACATCTAGATAAAAAGATCCACAATCAAATTACTCAATATGGATCTAAGGTAGGAATGACTTTGAAAAATATTAAGGAAAAGGAACCCATAGTTAATGAGAAGATAAACTTAGATTCTACTAGAATTGATAAACTTGAGGGTATCATTACAAACTTGGGAACCGCTTTTTCTTCCATAAAGAATACTCCAAGTCCTCCTACTAAAATTGCCAAGCTTATGTATGTTCCTAAAAATAAGGGTGAATCATCTAGTAAGGAAACTGCGGATCTTAAATCTATAAGTATTCATCCCAATCTTTTTGCTATCATTAAGGAACCAATTGCTACAAATCAAATTTTCGATCTTGTGCCTAAAATTTTGATAATCACTAGAAAGAAAGAAGTTCCTAAGGGAAATAGATGCCTCATCGAAGAATTGCCAACCAAAGATGGCAATACCTTGATCTATCCTCGCTTTTATGCCTAGCTAGGGGCGTTAAACGATACCGCTTGTTGGGAGGCAACCCAATTTTATTTTTATTCCTTGATTTTTGCTCCTGTTTAGTAATAAATAAATTATTTAGCCTCTGTTTTGGTTGTGTTTTTTGTGTTTAATTAGTGTTTGTGCCAAGTAGAACCATTGGGAAGACTTGGGGAAAGTCTTGTTGAACTTGCTGTAAAAAACAGAAACTTTAGCGCTCACGAGAACTGCTGTAATTTTTATTTGGAGAGTGATCTTTAGTTAATTATTTTTTCATATTATTAATAGATAAATTCCTCACGTCCAGCAATTTATTTTAGAATTTTTGGGGTTCCATATCTTGCGCTAGCTACAGATTACTATAGACTGTTCTGTTTTTGACAGATTCTGTTTTTCGTGTGTTGTTTGCTTATTTTGATGAATCTATGGTTAGTAAAATAGTTTATAATCCATAGAGAAGTTGGAATATATTAGGTTTAACACCAATATAAATAAATAATGAGTTCATTACAGTACCTTGAAGTGGTTTTTTGTTTTCTTTCGCTAACGGAGCTCACGAGTTTTCTACTTTAAGTTTTGTGTTGTGAAGTTTTCAAGTTTTGGGTGAATTCTTGTGATGGATTATGGAACAAGGAGTGGCAAGATCCTAAGATTGGGGATGACCATGGCACCCCCAAGATAATCCAAGGACACCAAAAAGTCAAAGCTTGGGGATGCCCTGGAAGGCATCCCCTCTTTCGTCCACTTCCATCGGTAATTTACTTGGAGCTATATTTTTATTCACCAACATGATATGTGTTTTTCTTGGAGCGTCTTGTATTATTTGTGTCTTTGTGTTTTAGTTTGCCACAATCATCCTTGCTGTGCACACCTTTTGAGAGAGCCATACATGAATTAGAATTTGATAGAATACTATATGTGCTTCACATATATCTTTTTGAGCTAAGTAGTTTTGCTCTATGCGCTTCACTTATATCTTTTGAGCGCTATAATTTTGCTCTATGTGCTTCACTTAGATCTTCTAGAGCACGGTGGTGGATTTTTTTTAAATAAACTATTGATCTCTCATGCTTCACTTAAATTGTTTTAAGAGTCTTAATAGCATGGTAATTTGCTTAATAATAACATGCTTGGTATTCAAGATTTGTGAAACTTTCTTTTGAGTGTGTTGAATACTAAGAAAATTTGGATGCTTGATAATTGTTTTGAGATATGGAGATGGTGATATTAAAGTCATGCTAGTTGAGTAGTTGTGAATTTGAGAAATACTTGTGTTGAAGCTTGTGATTCCCATAGCATGCACGTATGGTGAACCGTTATGTGATGAAGTCAGAGCATGATTTATTTATTGATTGTCTTCCGTATGATGAAGTCAGAGCAAGCAAGTTGGATGCACACCCACTTAGTTTCTTTTTGAGCTTTCATATACTTATAGCTTTAGTGCATCCGTATCATGGCAATCCCTACTCACTCACATTGATAACTATTGATGGGCATCTCCATAGCCCGTTGATACGCCTAGTTGATGTGAGACTATCTTCTCCTTTTTGTCTTCTCCACAACCACCACTCTATTCCACCTATAGTGCTATATCCATGGCTCATGCTCATGTATTGCGTGAAGGTTGAAAAAGTTTTGAAAAAGTTAGAGTATGAAACAATTGCTTGGCTTGTCATCGGGGTTGTGGATGATTTAAATATTTTGTGTGGTGAAGATAGAGCATAGCTAGACTATATGATTTTGTAGGGATAACTTTCTTTAGGCATCTTATTTTGAGAAGACATAATTCCACCGCCAAACGATCAGAACAGGACCAAAAACCTAATTCCACCGCCACAACTTTCTGTATCCACGAGATCCCATCTTGGGGCCTGTTCCGGAGCTCCGCTTGAGAGGGCCATCATCACGGAGGGCTTCTACATCATCATAGCCTCTCCGATGAAGTGTGAGTAGTTTACCTCAGACCTTCGGGTCCATAGTTAGTAGCTAGATGGCTTCTTCTCTCTTTTTGGATCTCAATACAAAGTTCTCCCCCTCTCTCGTGGAGATCTATTCGATGTAATTTTCTTTTTGCGGTGTGTTTGTTGAGACCGATGAATTGTGGGTTTATGATCAAGTCTATCTATGAATAATATTTGAATCTTCTCTGAATTCTTTTATGTATGATTGGTTATCTTTGCAAGTCTCTTCGAATTATCTGTTTGGTTTGGACAACTAGATTCGTAGTTCTTGCCATGGGAGAAGTGCTTAGCTTTGGGTCCGATCTTGCGGTGTCCTTTCCCAGTGACAGAAGGGGCAGCAAGGCACGTATTGCATCGTTGCCATAGAGGATAACAAGATGGGGTTTATTTCATATTGCATGAATTTATCTCTCTACATCATGTCATCTTGCTTAAAGTGTTACTCTGTTTTTAACTTAATACTATAGATGCATGCTGGATAGCGGTCGATGAGTGGAGTAATAGTAGTAGATGCAGAATCATTTCGTTCTACTTGTCACGGACGTGATGCCTATATACATGATCATGCCTAGATATTCTCACAACTATGCTCAATTCTGTCAATTGCTCAACAGTAATTTGTTCACCCACCGTAGAATACTTATGCTCTTGAGAGAAGCCACTAGTGAAACCTATGGCCCCCGGGTCTATTCTCATCATATCAATCTCCATCACTTTAATCTTGCTTTGCTTTTTTACTTTGCCTTTTACTTTTCACTTTGCATCTCTATACCAAAAATACCAAAAATATTATATCTATCAGATCTCACTCTCGTAAGTGACCATGAAGGGATTGAAAACCCCTAATCGCATTAGTTGCGAGTAGCTATTGTTTTGTGCAGGTACGAGAGACTTTAGCATGGCCTCATACTGGATTGATACCTTGGTTCTCAAAAACTGAGGGAAATACTTACGCTACTCTGCTGCATCATCCTTTCCTCTTCGGGGAAATCCAACGCAAGCTCAAGAGGTAGCATAGCTATATTCCCAACAGGGACCATTACAATACATGGGAGCCGGAAGATAACTTTGGAGTGTGAAGAGGGCGATGCAGCATATGCTGAGTCGGTTTGTGCAACAGAGGAGTTAAAGTTTTATAAGGACAATGTTGTTCTGGCAGATATGACCTATTTGAAAAAGCCAACTACGCAGCATGATCCGGCCTTGAAGTTTAAATTGGCGGATGATACTAAGTTAGTTGATTTCGTTCCTAGCAATTCATCCAAGAACTTCAGCATCAGTGCTAACCTGGACCCGAAATAGGAAAGTGCGCTCATCGAGTTCATCCGTGAGAACCGGGACATCTCTGCATGGAAACCTTCTGACATGCCAGGTGTACTGGGGGAACTCGCTGAGCACACTCTCAATATTGATCCCAAGTTTAAACCGGTCAAGCATTTTCTTCGTCGCTTCAATGAAGAATGGCGTAAGGCCAATGGTGAGGAGGTAGCCCGTCTCTTGGCGTCTGGGTTTATTGTTGAAGTTTTTCATCCTGAATGGTTGGCTAACCCAGTGTTGGTACTTAAGAAGAATGGCACTTGGCGTATGTGTGTGGACTACATGGATTTAAACAAGGCTTCTCCAGCTGATCCTTTTGCTCTCCCTCATATTGATCAGATTATTGATGCTACGGCGGATTGTGAGTGTTTGAGTTTTTGGATGCTTATTCTGGCTATCATCAGATCAAGATGGCAGTTAAGGACCAGGAGAAGACAACTTTTATAACTCCCTTTAGAGCCTTCTGCTATGTGTCTATGCCTTTTGGGCTCAAGAGTGCCCAGGCGACTTACCAGCGATGTCTGCAGAATTGTCATCATAATCGGATTGGGTACAATGTTCATGCTTTTGTGGATAATATTGTGGTGAAATCCAGAAAGAAGGAGGCATTGATAGATGATCTGAAGGAGACCTTTGATAATCTTTGGGTTTATAAGATGATGCTTAACCCGGCCAAGTGTGTCTTTGGTGTACCGGCAGGCAAGCTCTTGGGCTTTCTGGTATCTAACAGGGGCATTGAAGCTAATCCGGAAATAATCAAAGCTATTACTTCTCTGGCTAAACTGGCGTGTATCAATGGTGTTCAACGTCTGGCGGGTCGTATTGCGGCGTTAAGCCGGTTCATAAGTCGTTTAGGAGAGAAGGCCATCCCTCCGTATCAGATGATGAAGAAGACAAATAACTTTATCTGGAGTGACGTGGCTAATGCGGCGTTGGAGGACATGAAAAAGTAGTTAGTCGAGCCACCCGTTCTTGCAGCCCCTATTGATAAAGAACTGTTGCTGTTATATGTGGCTGCCAATGCTCGGGCTATCAGCGTGGCTATTGTGTTGGAACGAAAGGAGGCATGCAAGGAATATCCGGTTCAACGACCGGTTTATTATATCAGCGAGGTGCTTATTGAGTCCAAGCAGAGATACCCGCATTGGCAGAAGCTTGTGCATGGAGTTTTCATGGCCAGTCGAAAGCTTAAGCAATACTTTCAGGGTCATCCTATCACTTTGGTCAGTTCGGCTCCGTTAGGGGATATTATTTAGAACAGAGAAGCCACAAGTCAGATAGCCAAGTGGGCCATTGAACTCGGACCTCATGGTTTTAAGTATATGCCTCGCACGACCATCAAGTCTGAAGCGCTGGTGGATTTCATCAATGACTGGACAGAGCTGCAAAAGCCCGAGGAAAAGCTGGATAACACATATTGGACTATTGACTTTGATGGTTCCAAGCAATTGGAGGGCTCGGGGGCTGGAGTTGTGCTAGCTTCCCCTCGAGGTGATAAATTTTGTTATGTTCTCCGTTTGATGTTCCCTTGCACTAACAATGCAGCTGAGTATGAGGCCTTACTCCACGGTCTTCGGATGGCTAAGGAGACGATCTTAAGCCGGGTAAGGTGTTTTGGTAACTCGGATTTGGTTACTCAATAGGTCTCTGGTACTTGGGATTCCAAGGATCCACTCATGGTGGTTTATCGACGAGAGGTGGATGTTATTGCTGGTCACTTCAAGGGTTATAAAGTTGAGCATGTCGACCGGAGAAAGAATGAAGTGGCTGATGCCTTAAGTCGGTTGGGTTCTCAGCGTAAACCGGTGCCACCTAATGTTTTTCTTGACGTTCTTCATAACCCGTTGGTCAAGGTACCTACAGAGGAGGATTTGGATATTCCTGACACGAAAGCTCAGTTGGTGGCGGCTCTTCATGTTATCCCTGATTGGACAGTTCCATATTTGGCATATATGACCCGGGGCGAGTTACCTGAAGATGAAACTTTGGCCAGGCAGATAATCCGGCGGTCCAAGTCAATGACTATTGTCAATGGGGAGTTACATCATTGCAGTGTCACAGGGGCATTTCAGCATTGCGTTTCTCCTGAAGAAGGTTGTGAGATTCTGTGTGAGATCCATGAAGGAGATTGAGGTCATCATGCCGGTTCAAAATCTCTGGTCGCCAAAGCTTTTCGTTACGGTTTCTATTGGCTGACGGCTCATGCTGATGCTGAGGACTTCGTCAGAAGATCTGATGGTTGTTAGAACTTTTCACGTCGAGCTCATGTTCCGGCTCAGGAGTTGAGGATGATTCCAACTACTTGGCCGTTTGCAACTTGGGGGCTGGCTATGGTTGGACCTTTTAAGAGATCCAAGGATAAGGAAACCCACCTTTTGGTGGCGGTTGACAGGTTTACTAAGTGGGTAGAGGCAGAGGCAGTTAGTAAGTGTGATGCATCAACGGCGGCTCAATTCATGAAGAAGGTGGATTTCCGTTTTGGCTTTCCACACAGCATTATAACAGACAACGGCACTAATCTTTCCAAAGGTGCTATGAAAGAATTTTGTCAGCGTGAACATATTCGGCTTGATGTGTCATCAGTGGCTCACCCCCAATATAATGGTCAAGCTGAGAGAGTGTAACACCCACGATGCGGCTATATCTCCCACGTGTCGGAGCACGACTTAGAGGCATAACCGCATAGTAGGCATGTCGCAAGAGGGGCAATCTTTACACATCACATGTACTGAATAAGAAAGGGATAAAGAGTTGGCTTACAATCGCTACTTCAAACAATACATAAATAGCATACATCATCCAGAATACAATCAAGGTCCAACTACATAACCAAAATAAAAGAAGACCACCCATAATGCTAGATCCCCGATCGCCCCAACTGGGTTCCTCTACTGATCGAAAGGCAACGAAACAACACAACGAACACGATCTTCA
Source organism: Triticum dicoccoides (assembly GCF_002162155.2). Classification (NCBI taxonomy): domain Eukaryota; kingdom Viridiplantae; phylum Streptophyta; class Magnoliopsida; order Poales; family Poaceae; genus Triticum; species Triticum dicoccoides. The sequence goes on along the minus strand of NC_041390.1, from coordinate 408,316,633 downwards.
TCGAGCTCCCACTTGAGCTGGGTTACGTCACCTGCACTGGCATCATCGGCACCTGCATCTGTTGGGAAGTAATCTGTGAGTCATGGGGACTCAGAAATCTCACACCCGTGAGATCAAGACTATTTAAGCTTATGGGTAGAAAAGGGTAGTAAGGTGGAGCTGCAGCAAGCACTAGCATATATGGTGGCTAACTTACGCAAATAAGAGTGAGAAGAGAAGAAATGCAAGGGTCGTGAACTATAAATGATCAAGAAGGGATCCTGAGTCTACTTACGTTCAAGCATAACACGAGACTGTGTTCACTTCCTGGACTCCGCCGGAAAGAGACCATCACGGCTACACACGTGGTTGATTCATTTTAATTAACTTAAGTGTCAAGTTCTCTACAACCGGATATTAACAAATTCCCATCTGCCCATAACCGCGGGAACGGCTTTCAAAAGTTCAAACCCTGCAGGGGTGTCCCAACTTAGCCCATCACAAGCTCTCACGGTCAACGAAGGATATTCCTTCTCCTAGGAAGACCCGATCAAACTCGGAATCCTGGCTACAAGACATTTCGACAATGGTAAAACAAGACCAGCAAAGCCACCTAAATGTGCCGACAAATCCCGATAGGGGCTGCACATATCTTGGTGTCAGGGCACACCGGATTTTCCAAACTTCCGATAGGCCAGCCCAGAGTTTCCCCTGGTGGCCACCGGCGGCTGACAAGTTGGACCAACACTCAGAGGAGCACTGGCCCAGGGGGGTTTAAAATAAAGATGACCCTTAGGCTCCGGAAACCCAAGGGAAAAAGGGCTAGGTGGCAAATAGTAAAACCAAGGTTGGGCCTTGCTGGAGGAGTTTTATTCAAGGCGAACTGTCAAGGGGTTCCAATTATAACCCAACCGCGTAAGGAACGCAAAATCAAGGAACATAACACCTGTATGACGGAAACTAGGGCGGCAAGAGTGGAACGAAACACCAGGCATAAGGCCGAGCCTTCCACCCTTTACCAAGTATATAGATGCATTAAAGTAAATGCGATATAATAATGATATCCCAACAATAAACATGTTCCAACAAGGAACAAACTCCATCTTCACCTGCAACTAGCAACGCTATAAGATGGGCTGAGCAAAGCGGTAACATAGCCAAACAACGGTTTGCTAGGAAAGGTCGGTTAGAGGCTTGACATGGCAATATGGGAGGCATGATATAGCAAGTGGTAGGTATCGCGGCATAGCAATAGAGCGAACAACTAGCAAGCAAAGATAGAAGTGATTTCGAGGGTATGGTCATCTTGCCTGCAAAGTTCTCCGAGTTAACGAAAGCTTGATCCTCGTTAGCGTAGTCAACGGGTTCCTCGATCACGTACTCGTCTCCCGGCTCTACCCAAGGCAAGAACACAAGCAAAAGAAACCACAATCAACCACGGTGCAATGCGCAAGCAGCATGACACAAAACATGGCATGATATGTGAGATGTGATATGCAATATATATGCAGGCTCCCGAAGGAAAAGATTGATCAAGGACTCAAGTTGACAAACCAAGTGTGCCGCTGGAAAGATGAGTTGATTTAGGCCAAAATCGATATAAAGATCACCAGAATCGGATGCATGGTTTGCAAACGGCAAGCAAAAACAATAATGGCACAATTCTGCGATTAACAGCACGATGCCAGCTAGAATGCAACAAGAAACTAATCTACTGCACTCCAACATAGCAACAAAGGACATGGCAGTGATCTACTCAAGATTCTTGACAAAATATGAACACTGAGCTACGGCTAAATCACAAAAGAGTAGGTTCAAACAAGCATGGAAAAAGTGCAAAAGATACCAGCTTCACAGACTTAGTGAAAATACTAACATGTCAGGAATTAACATCAGGAAGCAATGTTTAGAGTAAGCAAACAACATGCTACAGGAACAGAACATAGCAAACAAAGGCATGGCATGAATCTACTCAAAGCATAGAACAAAAGTCCGTTACTGACCATAAGCCAAGAAGGATCAGAAGATATGATGGCACCCATGTAAACATAGCAAATTTCGTTAACAGATTCAGACTTTGCAGAAAACTGGGCATGGCTAAAACAGAATTATGAAGGCCTCTTTGCGAGCTCGATTAACTCATCATAAGGAATTGCATGACAATATAAGCATAGAAATAGCAATAAGACATGTTCATAAGGCTAACTATGGCAAGAACAAGTTCATAGCAAGCATGGATCAACTACAACAACCTTGGCAAAATTGATTAACATGTAAACAATCTGCCAGGAACATTTTATAGCAAAAGTAGAGCAAGATTAAGCCGTGCTAGGTCACTCCATAAATGCAAACAGGGGCATGGATGGATAGAGCATAACCATATTCCCAGATCATCCTTACTGAACATACTCAAAAGAAGCATGGATATCACTATAGCAACAAGAATACATGGCATAAAAATAACAGCAGACAAAGACTTAGTGAAATTCCAAGTCCGTGAAATCAGCAATATCACGAGAGCTACTTTTCATGCAAGTGCTAGTCACCACAAAGATCACAAAAATACATGGCAAGCACCCCTGTAAAGATGGCATGGCGTAGACCAAAACACATGTAGAGCACATGCCCATATGCAGCACACAACAAATGTAAAAAAATGACAAATGCTCATACTCTGCTAAGAATCAGCACCTAACATTTTATAGCACTCTTGCATCAATGATTTGTGCATAAATATGGACTCAAACAAGCATGGCACAATGGAACAAAATGAAGAGCACATCCTGATGAACATTTTGATATATTGCACGCATAAAACGGAGCAACGGTCATGAAGTTATGGTATGATGAATAGAGCATTAAAATATGTGCACAGAAAAGACTTAGACGAAAATAACCTTCCACATCTCAGATCTAGGGTTGCACGTTCTTCGAGGATGATCAGGGAGCTCGCCGGAGTTGGAGAAATAGACGACCGGAGAGGCACCGGCGGGGTCGGGCCGGACTAGATCTGGCCGGACCCGGCCGGAGTTGGTGCGGG
>NC_041390.1:408290400-408313078 GCF_002162155.2 Triticum dicoccoides | reverse complement strand
CAGGCGAGTGCGGGGCAGCGCCGGGCGGAGGAGCGGGCCGGGCGAGCCGGATGGGAGGCGGCGGCTACCGGCGTGGGGGCATGGGGAGGGCGCCGGTGAAGGGCGAAGGCGGCGGCGCGGGGAAGGGCTCGGGCAGCGCGGAACGGAGCCAGCCGGGCGGAAGTCGGCGCTAGGAGGCGCGCGAGCGAGCCGGGAGGGCCTGGCGGCAGGGAGGAGGGAGAGGACGCGGGCACGGGCGAGGTGGCGCGCTACGGTTGCTAGAGAGCGGCGGCAGGGTGACGTGGCGTCTCCTGGTTGGCCGGGGTGAGGTGGCCGGCGGACATGTCCGGCGCTGACGGATGTGTCCAGCGGCGCGGTGGAGAAGGGGCTAGGGTTTGTACTGCGCGAAAAATGGAAGGGGGTGTTTATATAGGTAGAAGGAGGTAGGGATGTCCAAATGAGGTGTAGTTTTCCCCCACGCGATCGTGATCCGACGGTGGAGGACGTGGAAGGGGTTTGGATGGGTTATTGGGCCGTTTTGGAGGGGTGTTGGGCTGCAACACACACGAGGCCTATACGGTTCCCCGTTAACCGTTGGAGTATCAAACGGACTCCAAAAGGCACGAAACTTGACAAATGGTCTACCGGTGGTGTACCAAGGCCGCTTGGCAAATCTCGGTCCATTCTAAGAACGTTTAACACCAACACACGAAAAGAGACAAGAGAGGGGTGCTAGAGGACGTAGGAGTGTCGGATTGCAAAACGGACAACGGGGAAAAAGCTCGGATGCATGAGATGAATACGTATGCAAATGAGATGCACATGATGACATGATATGAAATGCATGACATGAACAAAAGCAAAACGAAGACAAAACCCAACCACGAAGGGAAACTCATATCGCATCTCCGGAAAAGGCAAGAGATGGAAATTCGTATCCAGGGTGTTACAACACTCCACCACTATGAGAGGATCTCGTCCTGAGATCTAGGATGGCACCGGAGGGAAAAGGAAGAGGAGGAGGAGGAGAGGTAAAACTAAGTTGCTTCTTTGACAAACGAGTGAAACCAAAGAACCTTGAGAGGTTGAACAACTTGAAAGAAAGAAAACAACGAAGATGAACAAAGTTGAAAAACACTCCGTTATAAAAGAGTAACAAGGAACATTACGAGAACCTTGTAGGTTGAAATACATAAGAAAGGGGTTGCAATGGATAATAAGTACATGCAAGCACTCCGGTTGAAACAAGATGTAAGACTTGATAAGGCGAAAAGAACTTGAGCAGAGGGCACAACACTCTGGTTACATGGATAAGCAAAGGAAAGAAGATGATCTTTGGAAAAACAAGATGATTGGTCGAAGAGAGCAACATCACAATGCCTCCGGAAGAAATGAAAGAATGGAATGGAATGAACAAAGGGAAACAAGATCTTGAGGGAGCATGCTTACAACAAATGCTAGAACGGAGTTGTTGGATTATCAACAACGAAAGGATAAGCTTGATATGGGCTTATGGAATACATCTCAAAATTATGAGGTGAAATTCTGCCACTGACGAAAAACAATTGCTTGCTTGAGATCAACGAAGAGATGAAAACTTGTTCCACCAAGAGGATAAAGAGCAAGCTTGGGTCACTGAGAAGCACCACAATAGCAACATTCCTTAGGGAAGGCTTTAGGTGAAATATACTCCAAGATAACTCCAATGAAGAGATTGATGGATTTAAAATATCTCATTCTTGCCAACAGTGTGAATCATGAAACACGAAGGAAAATTATCAAGAACGACATAACACCACCTGAAAAGATAAGATAGAAAGAATCGCACTTTGGGATGCAGGATGAAGAATGCTTGAGATCCTTTGAAAAGAATCTTGATGAATACTTCGAGAAGGAATTAAATCCTTTATGAACCATCATGTAGAGCCTCCATGAAGAACTCCGGTAGTAAAAGAACGATCAAACGAAAAGGGACAGTTAAAAAGAACTTCGGGATAAACCTTGCAGTGATTAGATGAAGCTTTGAAATGATATACCCGAGAAAACTTGGAACTCCGAAAAGAAAGATGAACAACTGAAATCAAGAATTTGATGAGCCTCCGGAATAAGGAATTAATCAGTTGGATGAAACAAGAGTAAGAATTATGTTATGCGAATCCTTCACCAATTAAATTGATGACAAGCAACGGATTGCATACAACTTATTCTCGTAGAAAGGATTAAGATAGATATGGCGCAAACTTGAGAAGGTCTTCTGTGAACCACCGGTAGGAATGAAACAATGGATAAATTAATATGATAAAGAAGGAAGAGAAATCTTGAAAAAACCACCGTAAGAATTGAAAATGAAAGTAGCAAAAGCACAATTCATCGGGAAGAATTAATAATGAATCAACAGACTTGAGGGAATTTAGATACATGAGAACGAAGAGATCACGAGCTGATTAGAGAATACTTGAACGATGCACCGGTATGATTTGGAGAATGAGAGCTGAAAGCTAAGAATGAATAAATCTGAGATGAAGGGCTCTAGAGAATCAAACTGAAAAGACTCCTGATTTGCTTCAGATGGGTGAAAAGAATTCTCACAATCGAAAACAATTATGAGAGGATGGCAACAATTTAGAATCACGAATCTTGAAGAGAATGGAGCAAGATTTAAGAGAAACTCTTCTTCCGTCTTCAAAATTCGAGAATGATGACGAGAAACACCACCATGAATTATTGAGATACTCCGGGAGAATGAAAAACGAAGAGGATGAGCCAATAATGAATAGAATTTGAAAGATCTTGGAGAAACCATCTGACTGATGATGATTCATTCTTACGTCAAACTTGGAAAAGAATTTGAGAGTAACTCTGGGAAACAAAAGAGTTAGGTAAGATCCTGGGAAAAGACCTGTGGGTTAGGGCCCACTCAAAAGAAATATCGTTGAATGATTACTTGAAAGGAAGGTTGCACCGGTTGATTTAAATGGCTTGAATAGAGATAACATCCTCAAAAGAACTTGAACGAATGCAAAGTGGAAACATGAATCTTCGAGATATCTTCAGCACTCCGGAACAATTGAATAACGAGAAGTGGATGATTAAGAGGTGCACCGGCATGAGAAGACATTTGAAACGAGGTAAGGATATGATCGACAAAGCTTGAATTAAATCCACTAGAGAAGAAAAGAGAACGAAGAGTGATGAACTTGAAGCTCCGTTAGTGTCTTCCTGAGAACCACCGGATAAGAACACCGAAAGAAAGGAATGAATAGACTCCACATCCATAAAAGGATACTTGAATAAGAAATCTGAGTCCTCGAAGAAAAAGGGTGGGAGGGCAGGAAAAACAAAGGAAGCTTGGGACAAATGAAAAGAACACCATTGAGAAGAACTGATAATTGATCTTGCTGATGTTGAAATGATCGGATCCACTTGAAGAGAAGAACACCAGTGAAAAGGATTGACATGACCATCTCGATTATCATGTATTCACATAGGAGTATGAGAACACCGCTTAGGAAAGGTATGGAATCAACATTTGTCTTTGAAGCAACTCGAATACCACAACTGAAAACAAAACAAAGGATTGGCTTCGGAAATAAGCCGGAAAACAAACATATGATAGACCCCATATCGTATCATGTGTCTGTTTGAAAGATATTCTACGTGATACTTGAATTCCCACTTATAAACTCCCGAAAAATTCTGGTTATGCAATCAGGTGTTGGGGATACAAGGGAAGCACAATATCTCACCCAAAACTAACAATACCTACATCCAACTGTATCCATCCTTCAACACATAACCAAGAAACCTTCGAAAATCATTTACCTCAACCTTCGAAAAGCATCCGTTATACGAGTTATGGCAATACTCCCGAACTCCCGCCCCAGTACTGGGTGGCGTCGAGGTTATCTCACCAACAACTGCATCAAAGAGATTTTCTATGTCGGCGAACTCAGGTATTCCAGAACTGCAACGATAAAATTGTGACGACAACACCTTAGAGCTCAACTCCCTGGGACACTGCCACAACACCTAAATGTGAGGAGGCACCAAGAACAATGTTCTCGTCACAAAACCATGGAAACGATTCCAAGATACCCGCGTGATCCTAAAAAAATTTTCGTGAAATTTGAGAAGAGAAGAGTCAAAACTCTACGTCAGGAGGCCTCACAGAGCGACGAAGGGACTAAGGAGTAAAAAGAATCCTACTCTCCGACATATATAATCCTATAAGACTCAAAACATTTTTCTAGACTCAACAGCGTCAGCGATTCGATCAAGCAGGGGCTCCTAAGTCAGGGAAGGCTCTGATACCAACTTGTAACACCCACGATGCATCTATATCTCCCACGTGTCGGAGCACGACTTAGAGGCATAACCGCATAGTAGACATGTCGCAAGAGGGGTAATCTTTACACATCCCATGTACTGAATAAGAAAGGGATAAAGAGTTGGCTTACAATCGCCACTTAAAACAATAAATAAATATCATACATCATCCAGAATACAATCAAGGTCCAACTATGGAACCAAAATAAAAGAAGACCACCCCTAATGCTAGATCCCCAATCTCCCCAACTGGGTTCCTCTACTGATCGAAAGGCAACGAAACAACACAACGAACACGATCTTCATCGAGCTCCCACTTGAGCTGGGTTACGTCACCTGCACTGGCATCACCGGCACCTGCATCTGTTGGGAAGTAATCTGTGAGTCGCGGGGACTTAGCAATCTCACACCCGCGAGATCAAGACTATTTAAGCTTATGGGTAGGAAAGGGTAGTAAGGTGGAGCTGCAGCAAGCACTAGCATATATGGTGGCTAACTTACGCAAATAAGAATGAGAAGAGAAGCAATGCAAGGGTCGTGAACTATAAATGATCAAGAAGGGATCCTGAGTCTACTTACGTTCAAGCATAACACGAGACTGTGTTCACTTCCTGGACTCCGCCGGAAAGAGACCATCACGGCTAGGCACGCGGTTGATTCATTTTAATTAACTTAAGTGTCAAGTTATCTACAACCGGATATTAACAAATTCCCATCTGCCCATAACCGCGGGCACGGCTTTCGAAAGTTCAAACCCTGCAGGGGTGTCCCAACTTAGCCCATCACAAGCTCTCACGGTCAACGCAGGATATTCCTTCTCCTAGGAAGACCCGATCAAACTCGGAATCCTGGCTACAAGACATTTCGACAATGGTAAAACAAGACCAGCAAAGCCACCTAAATGTGCCGACAAATCCCGATAGGGCTGCACATATCTTGGTGTCAGGGCACACCGGATTTTCCAAACTTCTGGTAGGCCAGCCCAGAGTTTCCCCTGGTGGCCACCGGCGGCTGACAAGTTGGACCAACACTCAGAGGAGCACTGGCCCGGGGGTTTAAAATAAAGATAACCCTTGAGTCTGCAGAACCCAAGGGAAAAAGTCTTAGGTGGCAAATGGTAAAACCAAGGTTGGGCCTTGCTGGAGGAGTTTTATTCAAGGCGAACTGTCAAGGGGTTCCAATTATAACCCAACCGCGTAAGGAACGCAAAATCAAGGAACATAACACCGGTATGACGGAAACTAGGGCGGCAAGAGTGGAACAAAACACCAGGCATAAGGCCAAGCCTTCCACCCTTTACCAAGTATATAGATGCATTAAAGTAAATGCGATATAATAATGATATCCCAACAATAAACATGTTCCAACAAGGAACAAACTCCATCTTCACCTGCAACTAGCAACGCTATAAGACGGGCTGAGCAAAGCGGTAACATAGCCAAACAACGGTTTGCTAGGAAAGGTCGGTTAGAGGCTTGACATGGCAATATGGGAGGCATGATATAGCAAGTGGTAGGTATCGAGGCATAGCAATAGAGCGAACAACTAGCAAGCAAAGATAGAAGTGATTTCGAGGGTATGGTCATCTTGCCTGCAAAGTTCTCCGAGTTAACGAAAGCTTAATCCTCATTAGCGTACTCAACGGGTTCCTCGATCACGTACTCGTCTCCCGGCTCTACCCAAGGCAAGAACACAAGCAAAAGAAACCACAATCAACCACGGTGCAATGCGCAAGCAGCATGACGCAAAACATGGCATGATATGCGAGATGTGATATGCAATATATATGCAGGCTCCCGAAGGAAAAGATTGATCAAGGACTCAAGTTGACAAACCAAGTGTGCCGCTGGAAAGATGAGTTGATTCGGTCGAAATCGATATAAAGATCACCGGAATCGGATGCATGGTTTGCAAACGGCAAGCAAAAACAATAATGGCACAATTCTGCGATTAACAGCACGATGCCATCTAGAATGCAACAAGAAACTAATCTACTGCACTCCAACATAGCAACAAAGGACATGGCAGTGATCTACTCAAGATTCTTGACAAAAGATGAACACTGAGCTACAGCTAAATCACAAAAGAGCAGGTTCAATCAAGCATGGCAAAAGTGCAAAAGATACCAGTTTCACAGACTTAGTGAAAATACTAACATGTCAGGAATTAACATCAGGAAGCAATTTTAGAGTAAGCAAACAACATGCTACAGGAACAGAACATAGCAAACAAAGGCATGTCATGAATCTACTCAAAGCATAGAACAAAAGTCCCTTACTGACCATAAGCCAAGAAGGATCAAAAGATATGATGGCACCCATGTAAACATAGCAAGTTTCGTTAACAGATTCAGACTTTGCAGAAAACTGGGCATGGCTAAAACAGAATTATGAAGGCCTCTTTGCGAGCTCGACTCACTCATCATAAGGCATTGCATGACAATATAAGCATAGAAATAGCAATAAGACATGTTCATAAGGCTAACTATGGCAAGAACAAGTTCATAGCAAGCATGGATCAACTACAACAACCTTGGCAAAATTGATTAACATGCAAACAATCTGCCAGGAACATTTTATAGCAAAAGTAGAGCAAGATTAAGTCATGCTAGTGCACTCCATAAATGCAAACAGGGGCATGGATGGATAGAGCATAACCATATGCCCTGATCATCCTTACTGAACATACTCAAAAGAAGCATGGATCTCACTGTAGCAACAAGAATACATGGCATAAAAATAACAGCAAACAAAGACTTAGTGAAATTCCAAGTCTCTAAAATCAGCAATATCACGAGAGCTACTTTGCATGAAAATGCTAGTCACCAAAAAGATCACAAAAATAATTGGCAAGCACCCCTGTAAAGATGGCATGGCATAGACCAAAATACATGTAGAGCACATGCCCATATGCAGCACACAACAAATGTAACAACAATGACAAATGCTCAAACTCTGCTAAGAATCAGCACCTAACATTTTATAGCACTCTTGCATCGATGATTTTGGCATCAAGATGTACTCAAACAAGCATGGCACAATGGAACCAAATGAAGAGCACATCCTGATGAACATTTTGATATATTGCACACACAAAATGGAGCAACGGGCATGAAGTTATGACATGATGAACAGAGCATTAAAATATGTGCAGAGAAAAGACTTAGATGAAAACAACCTTCCGGATATCAGATCTAGGGTTGCACGTTCTTCAAGGATGAACGGGGAGCTTGCCGGAGTTGGGGAAATAGACGACCGGAGAGGCACCGGCGGGGTCGGGCCGGACCGGATCTGGCTGGACCCGGCCGGAGTTGGTGCGGGCGGCGGCGGAGGTCGAGGCCGGCGAGTGTGGGGCAGCACCGGGCGGAGGAGTGGGCCGGGCGAGCCGGACGGGAGGCAGCGGCGACCGGCGTGGGGGCGCGGCGAGGGTGTCGGCGAAGGGCGAAGGCGGCGGCGCGGAGCAGAGCCGACCGGGCGGAGGTCGGCGCTAGGAGGCACGCGAGCGGGCCGGGAGGGCCCGACCTGGGCCGTGGCGGGCCTAGCGGCGGGGAGGAGGGAGAAGACAGGGGCACGGGCGAGGTGGCGCGCTACGGTTGGTGGAGAGTGGCGACGGGGTGACATGGCGTCTCCTGGTTGGTTGGGGTGAGGTGGCCGGCGGACATGTCCAACGCGGACGGATGTGACCGACGGCGCGGTGGGGAAGGGGCTAGGGTTTGTACTACGCAAAAAATGGAAGGGGAGGTGTTTATATAGGTAGAAGGAGGATGGGATGTCCAAATGAGGTGTAGTTTTCACCCACGCGATCGTGATCCGACGGCGGAGGACATGGAAGGGGTTTGGATGGGTTATTGGGCCGTTTTGGAGGGGCGTTGGGCTGCAACACACACGAGGCCTATACGGTTCCCCGGTTAACCGTTGGAGTATCAAACGGACTTCAAATGGCACGAAACTTGACAGGCGGTGGAAAGATGAGAAAAGAGCAGGTTCAAACAAGCATGGCAAAAGTGCAAAAGATATCAGCTTCACAAACTTGGTGAAAATACTAACATGCCAGGAATCACATCAGGAAGCAGTGTTTGGAGCAAGCAAACAACATGCTATAGGAACATATCATAGCAAACTAAGGCATGGCATGAATCTACTAAATTCATAGAACAAAAGTCCCTTAGTGATCATCAGCAAAAAAGGCACAGAAGATATGATGGCACTCATACAAACGTAGCAAATTTTAGTATCAGTTTCAGACTTGGCAGAAAACTGAGCATGGCATAAACAAAACTATGAAGGCATCTTTGCGAGTTCAAATCACTCATCACAAAGCCTTGCATGACAAAAACAGCATACCTACAGCAAGAAGAAATGTTCGTGCATCTAACCATGGCAAGAGCAAGTTCATATCAAGCATGTATCAACAACAACAACAACCATGGAAAAATTGATTAACATGTAAAGAATCTGCCAGGAACATTCTATTGCAAAAGTAGAGCAAGATTAAGACATGCTAGGGCACTCTATAAGTGTAAACAAGGGCATGGAAGGATAGAGCATAACCATATGTCCAAAACATCCTTACTGAAGCAACTCAAAACGAGCATATATATCACTGTAGCATCATGTTTACATGGCATAAAAATAACAGCAGGAACATGACTTAGCAAAATCCTAAGTCCCTGAAAACAGCAATATCACGAAGGCTACTTTGCATGCTTATGCTAGTCACCAACTTCATGACAAAAATACATGGCAAGCACCCCTGTAAAGATGGCATGGCATAGTCCAAAACACATGTAGAGCTCATGCCCATATGAAGCACACAACAAATGTGAAAAAATGACGAATCAACATAATCTGCTAAGTAACAGGAGTAAACATTTTATAGCACTCTTGCATCAATGATTTGGACATAAAGATGGACTCCAACAAGCATCTCATAATGGAATGAAATGCAGAGCATCTCCCAATGAACATTTTGATATATCATGCGCATGAAACGGAGCTACGATCATGGAGTTATGATGCAAAGAACAGAGTTATAAAAGTTAACAGGGAAAAGACTTGGTGAAAATCAACCTCTCGAAAACTGGATCTAGGGTTTGCGTGGATCTTGAGGTTGGCCGGAGATGTGCCGGGGTTCATCACCGTGGAGGAGGAACAAGGCCGGCGAGCTCCTTCGGGCCGGATCTCGCCGAATCCGGCCGACGGTGAGCCGCAGAGGCGAAGGGGGCACAGGCCCACGGGTCCGGACGGCACGGCGGCGCGCAGGGAGCGGCAGGGACCGACGCGGTGGCGGGGCCGGTGAGCAGCGACGGGAACCGGCGAAGACGACGGCGGCGAGACAGTGGCCGGAGCGAAGAGGACGGCGCGGCGGCGGGAAGGCACGCGCGGGCGTGGGCGGCGGCCGGGCGCGGGCGGCGGGAGAGCGGGCGCGCGGGCTCCGGTGGGCCCGCTGCGGGCTCGCCGGGCCGCGGCGGCGGGCGAAGGACACGTGGCAGGCAGCGACTGGCTGCGGGCGGCGGCGCGGCGCGTCCTGCGCGGACCGGAATGTGTCCGGCGGCAGAGAGGACGAAAATTAGGGTTTCGGGACCCGGAAATTGGACAGGGTGCACATATTTATAGGTAGGAGGATGTAGGAGTGTCCAAATGAGGTGTAGTTTTCACCCACGCGATCGTGATCCGACGGCGGAGGACATGGAAGAGGTTTGGATGAGTTATTGGGCCATTTTGAAGGGGTGTTGGGCTGCAACACACACAAGGCCTTTGCGGTTCCCCGGTTAACAGTTGGAGTATCAAACATACTCCAAATGGCATGAAATTTGACAGGCGGTCTACCGGTGGTGTACCAAGGCCACTTAGCAAATCTCGGTCCATTCCGAGAACGTTTAACACCCACTCACGAAAAGAGACAAAAGGGGTACGCCGGAAGACGTAGGAGTGTCGGATTGCAAAACGGACAACGGGGAAAATGCTCAGATGCATGAGACGAACACGTGTGCAAATGAGATGCACATGATGACATGATATGAAATGCATGACATGAAAAAAATGCAAAACAAAGACAAAACCCAACCATGAAGGGAATCTCATAACTTAAAGCTGAAAATGGCAGAGTCAGAGTTACAAATATGGCAAGTTACATCCGGGATGTTACACATAGCTCAAAATATTGCTTGGGGCTCTTTTGTTCTAAAGAACACAGAGTCTATTACCTTGTGATAGGCTATAAAATACAGACTTGGAAGCCAGGTGTATTCACCTAAAACCCTAGGTTATCCTGCCTTTTTTAAGTAAGCCACTCCTCCCCACGTATTCCTAGAACGACCCGCCGAACGTTTGACAAGTCAATCTTATGCAGACCCTGAACTTGTCAAAGTTAAAACGACGATTGGTTAATGTGAGATCCATCTTAGAAGGTTTGTAAAATGGTTTAACTCAGTGGCTTGGCATCCCATGAAAAGCCTCGATTTTCGGCCTGGCAGCCCATGAAAAGCCTCGCTTATCCTGCTTTTTCCGCTTGTTTTCTTCAAATAGATTTTTTGAGGTTTATTTTGATATGGCTTATAATACTTTATGACTGATAATACACTAGCGTTTATTAACCCGGTCTAGTTTATGACTATAAATCACCAGTATAAGGTAGCATAATATCCGGTGTTTATTAACCCGGCCTGGTTTATTTCATAAACCGGCAATATAATTACCAATGTTCAAGTTTTGGGTTATCACCTTTAGACTGTCTTGGTAAACCAACAGTGTGATCAAGTATCACGGGTATGTTATATGCTCAATTATATGGTTATTCTTAAGTCCAGCCTTGGTTATAAACTATGTTATTGGGCATGATAACCTATCTAGCCGTAACGCCAGGACACCTTTTTTCTCTCTTTTTTATATGCAGGAGCCGATTTCACTTTGCTAAATACCATGAGCAAACATAAGCATATCTTAACATGGCGGATTAACGGTGTCCTGCAACAAACATATGCATGATGGCATAGCAGAAAACAGTCTAAACTAGCCTATTACAAGGCGTTTTGATGCCCAAAAGAATAATTGTTTTTCAACAAGTCTTGCAGAATGAAGAAGTTAAACTGGCTACTGGTTTATGAGTCTTGCTCGGGCTGACTTGAAGGTTGCGGATCATCTTGCGCCAGTTCATCCTCCTCTTCTCTACCCAGTTGCTGAAAGTTAATGGTTGAGCAATCGATCCTAGTTAAGGCTTTGAATACAGCTTCATCACTTATAAGTGAGGAGGGATCAACTTCAGGAGCATAAGTACGTTTACGGATTGGCGGAATAAGATTTGGAGTGTCACAACTTGGTGCATTAACTTTCTTGTTGTTGGCATCAAAAATCGACTGATAATGTGAAAGATCAGTTTCTTCAGCCAATTTGCTAGCCAATGGACGCATTTCCCTCATCAAAGTTGTGAGGTCATCATTATCAAAATCTAACCCGTCCCCTTTTATGCTCGGATAGTAGTTTCCAATATCGGCCAGGTCAAGATTAGATATCCATGCTTTGGCCCGAGTTAATGCAGTAAGAGCACCTGCCCTGGCAGCTGATTTCTTTAGTTCTTCAATCCGAGCACGCATCACAGCTAGCCTTACCAACGTATCCTTGATCAAGGTTGGCGCAGTTTATTATGGGAGGCTGTGCAGATGACCCATTGTACGCCGGTATATAATTGCTCTATAAGTGTATAGGCAGCTTTCAGTTTTTGACGCATATCCGAGCCAAGATGAGTAACGTGACTTCCTGCATTGTCAAAAACATTGGTAAACCGTCGAGGCTATTTACCAAAAACAGCAGTAGTCAAAGGATTTATTTGCCATTTCAAGCCACTTAACTCCTCTGCTACCGGATTAAGGGCCGCTTCAGCGTCCTTAGCCCTCTTCAGCAGAGTTGTTTTCTCTGTATCCCAGCCTGCCCGCTCGCTCTTAAAGCTCTCCTTCCGTTATTCCATGGCTGCTAAAGCGTTGGTCAGCTCTTCCTTGGCCTTGGAAGTTTTTGCTCATTGAGTTTTGATATTTTCTTGAAGGTCGGTGACTTGAGATTCTTTTTTGCTAAGCTCGGCCTGCAAGAGATATGCAATTTATGAGTTGGCAGTACATATTTGAAGTCCCAAGCACATGATAAGTCATACACTTGGCACTTGGGGGCTAATCTTTTGCTTCTTCTCCAAAAAAATTACAAAGTCCCAAGCTCAATACAAGTGTTATTCTTGGCACTTGGGGGCTAATGCATATTTGCTCAAGTTAGAGCTATGGATTTTTCTTCCATCAATCAGCTTGGTGATTCATCGGTTTACGAAGGTGTTCAATGAGAATTTTGAGTCTTATAGTATAAAGACCCGGTTCATCTTGGAAAGATAATCCAGCCCTTGAGGGCTATGATACGTCTCCAACGTATCTACTTTTCCAAACACGTTTGCCCTTGTTTTGGACTCTAACTTGCATGATTTGAATGGAACTAACCCGGACCGACACTGTTTTCAGCAGAATTACCATGGTGTTATTTATGTGCAGAAACAAACATTCTCGGAATGACCTGAAACTTCACGGAGCAACTTTTTGGAAAATATAAAAAATACCTGCAAAAGATGAAGGCTAGGGGGGCAACACCTCTCCACGAGGGTGGGGGGCGCGCCTGCCCCCCTAGGGCACGCCCCCTACCTCGTGGGCCCCTGTTGCCTCTCCGAATCCAACTCCAACTCTATATCTTGTGTTTCGCGGAGAAAAAAATCAGAGAGAAGAATTCATCGCGTTTTACGATACGGAGCCGCCGCCAATCCCTAAAACCTCTCGGGAGGGCTGATCTGGAGTCCGTTCAGGGCTCCGGAGAGGGGAATCCGTCGCCATCATCATCATCAACCATTCTCCATCACCAATTTCATGATGCTCACCGCCGTGCATGAGTAATTCCATCATAGGCTTGCTGGACTGTGATGGGTTGGATGGGATCTATCATGTAATTGAGTTAGTTTTGTTAGGGTTTGATCCCTAGTGTCCACTATGTTCTGAGATTGATGTTGCTATGATTTTGCTATGCTTAATGCTTGTCACTAGGGCCTGAGTGCCATGATTTCAGATCTGAACCTATTATGTTTTCATCAATATATGAGTGTTCTTGATCCTATCTTGCAAGTCTATAGTCACCTATTGTGTGTTATGATCCGTTAACCCCGAAGTGACAATAATCGGGATACTTACCGGTGATGACCGTAGTTTGAGGAGTTCATGCATTCACTATTTGTTAATGCTTTGTTCTGGTACTGTATTAAAAGGAGGCCTTAATATCCCTTAGTTTCCGTAAGGACCCCGCTGCCACGGGAGGGTAGGACAAAAGATATCATGCAAGTTCTTTTCCATAAGCACGTATGACTATATTCGGAATACATGCCTACATTATATCAATGAACTGGAGCTAGTTCTGTGTCACCCTAGGTTATGACTGTTACATGATGAACCACATCCGGCATAATTCTCTATCACTGATCCATTGCCTACGAGCTTTCCATATATTGTTCTTTGCTTTATTTACTTTCCCGTTGCTATTGCTATCATCACTACAAAATACCAAAAACATTACTTTTACTATTGTTACCTTTTGCTACCGTTACCACTACTATCATATTACTTTGCTACTAAACACTTTGCTACAGATATTAAGTTTCCAGGTGTGGTTGAATTGACAACTCAGCTGCTAATACTTGATAGTATTCTTTGGCTCCCCTTGTGTCGAATCAATAAATTTGGGTTGAATACTTTACCCTCAAAAACTGTTGCGATCCCCTATACTTGTGGGTTATCAAGACTATTTTCTGGCACCATTGTCGGGGAGCATAGCTCTATTCTTTGAGTCACTTGGGATATATATATCTGCTTATCATTATGAAGAACTTGAAAGATCCAAGAACCAAGATCTATCCCTCAACTACAAGGGGAGGTAAGGAACTGCCATCTAGCTCTGCACTTGATTCACCTTCTGTTTTGAGTAAGCTTGCGACACCTACACCTGCTTCTGCTATTTGTTCTGATATGTCGCATGTTAGTGATGATGCCACTTCTGCTATGCATGATACTTATGATGAAACTACTTCTATGCCTGATACTACTGTGCCACTTAGTGATTTTCTTGATGAACAACTTGCTAGGGCTAGAGAGATTGAAAATATTGAATCTGATAATACTGATGAAAGTGATGATGAAGAATCACTTGTTATTCCTGAGGGTTATGTATTTGATCAAGAACCTTCTTTCCCTATTTTAGATTGCAAAGATAGAAATGAACTTAAGAGGTTATTAGCTAAATGGAATAAGCAACCTCTAAATGCTAGAATGAAACATGACCCTGCTTTTGCTACTTCACCTATCTGTGTTACTGATAAGGATTATGAATTCTCTGTTGATCCTGATATAATTACTTTGGTTGAGTCTGATCCTTTTCATGACTATGAATCTGAAACTGTTGTGGCACATCTTACTAAATTAAATGATATAGCTACGCTGTTTACTAAAGATGAGAGAACTCGCTACTTTTATATCCTTAAAATATTTCCATTCTCATTAAAGGGTGACGCTAAGATATGGTTTAATTTTCTTGATCCTGGTTGTGTGCGTAGTCCCTAGGATATGATTTATTACTTCTCTGCTAAATATTTCCCTGCTCATAAGAAACAAGCTGCTTTAAGGGATATATATAATTTTGTGCAAATTGAAGAAGAGAGTCTCCCACAAGCTTGGGGGAGGCTTCTCCAATTACTTAATGCTTTGCCTGATCGTCCTCTTAAGAAAAATGAAATACTTGATATCTTTTATAATGGACTAACCGATGCTTCCAGAGATTACTTGGATAGTTGTGCTGGTTCTGTTTTCAGGGAAAGAACACCGGATGAAGCTAAAATTCTATTGAATAATATGTAAAGAGCTCAATTATGATTTCAAACTTGCCGGTGAGAAGAGGTTATTTGACATTAGCTCACTTGATGAATGGAGAATCCAGGCTTACGAGAATGCTAAATTGTTTAAAGAAAAGGTTAAAAGATGGCATGACAAAAGGATACAAAAACGTGAGTTTAATGTAGGTGATTATGTATTGTTATACAACTCTCGTTTAAGATTTTTTGCAGACAAACTCCTTTCTAAATGGGAAGGCCCTTACGTCATTGAGGAGGTCTATCGTTCCGGTGCCATAAAAATCAACAACTTCGAGGGCATAAATCCGCGGGTGGTGAACGGTCAAAGAATCAAACATTATATCTCAGGTAATCCTATAAATGTTGAAACTAATATTATTGAAACCATAACCCTGGAGGAATACATAAAGGACACTTTCCTGAACGTTTCAGACTCCGAAAAGGAATAGGTAGGAGGTACGGTAAGTAAACCGACTCCAAAACTGTTCTAATAGCATTTTTTTCTCCGTTTTGGCTTATTTAAGAAAATAGGAAAATAAGAAGTAGTCCGGAAGGACACAAGGCGTCCACGAGGGTGTAGGGCGCGCCCTACCCCCTGGGCGTTCCCCCCTGCCTCGTGGGCACCTCGTGTGCTCTCCGGACTCCATTTTCTTGCATGATACTTCTTTTAGTTGGTAAAAATTCATTATGTAATCTCCTGAAGGTTTTGACCACCGTATCACGCAAATATCTTCTGTCTTTGTTTCGAGCTGTTTTTCTGACAGATCTAGACCGCCATGTCGTCTTCAAGTGCCCCCAAGGACAAGTTCTTCGAAAAGGTCATCAACCCCTACCTCACGGAGGTGCTGCAACACCCCCAAACCATTGAGTTGCGTGAGGGGTTGCTGCAGATCCGCGATGTTGAGGGACCAAGGAGGACTTGAAGCGTGGAGACTTCAAAGCAATGGAGCAACAAGTTTTCAAGTGCTAGGAGATGGTCGAACATGGACTCGACACCAACCACATAACGATCATGGAGTTCACCAACACCACAAGCTAGATGCCAGAAACATCGGAGAGACCATCTTCAAGCTTCACGAGAAAATTGAGCATCTCCAAGCCCAGATCTATGACCTGCAAAACCAAAATTGTGAGTATGAATATAGATTCAAGAGGATGGGTTTGGCTGTAGATTCGAGGATCCCAGTGACTCGATCATCCTTCTATGATGGGGAGCCTATGCCTTGGAAGATGGACGACAAGCCTACATCATCAACAACTCCATCATCACAACCTCCGAGGAAGGATACATAAACACATGGGTATGGGCACTCCCCTTGGAAACTGCCAAGCTTGGGGGAGTTCCCCGGTATCATATCACCATCACACCTTTTTATCTTTACCGTTTTTCTTAGTTCGATCCTTTCGGTAATATCTTGATCTAGTAGAATAAAGTTTTAGTACGATCTAGTTTTGAGTTTTGCTTTATGATCCTTCTATGTAATCGAGTCCGTGAGCTATATATAATAAAGATTAGTGTTGAGTCAAGGGCTTGATTATCTTGCTATGATCTTGAGGGAATAAAATAAAATAGAAAGAATAAAAATAAATAAAGATATCATATGGATCTTATGGAGAGTAATGACTTCACATATAAAGAGTATGATGAATAAAAATTGTTTAGTTGACAAGCATAGTTTTGGTCATCGTTGCAATTAATAGGACGTAATAAAGAAAGAGAGGTCTGCACATATAAATATACTATCTTGGACATCTTTTATGATTGTGAGCACTCATTAAAATATGACATGCTAAAAAGTTGATGTTGGACAAGTAAGACAACGTAATGGGTTATGTTTTCTTACATCTGAAATAAATTATATTGTCATGGATCATCCAACATGTTGAGCTTGCCTTTCCCTCTCATGCTAGCCAAATTATTTGCACCAAGTAGAGATACTACTTGTGCTTCTAAATATCCTTAAACCCAGTTTTGCCATGAGAGTCCACCATATATACCTATGGATTGAGTAAGATCCTTCAAATAAGTTGTCATTGTTGCAAGCAATAAAAATTGCTCTCTAAATATGTATGATTTATTAGTGCGGAGAAAATAAGCTTTATATGATCTTGTGATGTGGAAGAAATAAAAGCGACGGACTGCATAATAAAGGTCCATATCACAAGTGGCAATATAAAGTGATGTTCTTTTGCATTAAGATTTTGTGCATCCAACCATAAAAGCACATGACAACCTCTGCTTCCCTCTACGAAGGGCCTATCTTTTATTCTTGTCTTATACTTCATACAAGAGTCATGGTGATCTTCACCTTTCCTTTTTACATTTTATCCTTTGGCAAGCATAATGTGTTGGAAAGATCCTGATATATATAGCTAATTGGATGTGACTTTTCATGAACTATTATTGTTGACATTACCCTTGAGGTAAAAGGTTGGGACACAAAACTATAAGCCCCTATCTTTCTCTGTGTCCGATTAAAACTTCATACCATAAGTATTGCATGAGTGTTAGCAATTGTGAAAGACTAAATGATAGTTGAGTATGTGGACTTGATGAAAAGGTCTTATATTGACTCTTTCCGATGTTATGATAAATTGCAATTCCTTCAATGACTGAGATTATAGTTTGTTAGTTTTGAACTTTATAATTCATACTTGAAACTGTGAATGAATTGTTACTTTAGCATAAGAGATCATATGACAATATATATATATGTCGCTGTTATATTAATGATCATGATGCCCTCATGTCTGTATTTTATTTTATCGACACCTCTATCTCTAAACATGTGGACATATTTCTCGATATTGGCTTCTGCCTGAGGCCAAGCGAGGTCTCAGCTTGGGGGAGTTGATACGTCCATTTTGTATCATGCTTTTATATCGATATTTATTGCATTATTTGCTGTTATTACACATTATGTCACAATACTTATGCCTATTCTCTCTTATTTTATAAGGTTTACATGAAGAGGGAGAATGCCGGCAGCTGGAATTCTGGGCTGGAAAAGGAGCAAATATTAGAGACCTATTCTGTGCAACTCCAAAAGTCCTGAAACTTCATGGGAGCATGTTTCAGAATATATACAAAATATTGGGCAAAAGAAGTACCAGAGGGGAGCCACCCACCATCCACGAGGGTGGGGCACGCGCCCTACCCCCTGGGCACACCCCCTGCCTTGTGGGCCCTCTGACAGCCCTCCGATGCCTATCTTCTGCTATACGACGTCTTTTGCCCTGGAAAAAATCATAAGCTAGCTCACGGATGAAACTCTGCCGCCACGAGGCAGAATCTTGGCAGAAACAATCTAGCGCGCCGACGGAGCTGTTCTGCCAAGGAAACTTCCCTCCGGGAGGGGGAAATCATCACCATCGATCCTCTCATCGGAAGGGGGTCAATCTCCATCAACATCTTCACCAGCACCATCTCATCTGAAACCCTAGTTCATCTCTTGTATCCAATCTTTGTCCCAAATCCTTAGATTGGTACCGGTGGGTTGCTAGTAGTGTTCATTACTCCTTGTAGTTGATGGTAGTTGGTTTATTCAGTGGAAGATCATATGTTCAGATCCTTTATGCATATTAATACCCCTCTGATTATGAACATGAATATGATTTGTGAGTAGTTACATTTGTTCGTGAGGACATGGGAGAAGTCTTGCTATAAGTAGTCATGTGAATTTGGTATTCGTTCGATATTTTGATGAGATGTATGTTGTCTTTCCTCTAGTGGTGTCATATAAACGTCGACTACATGACACTTCACCATTGTTTGGGCCTAGAGGAAGGCATTGGTAAGTAATAAGTAGATGATGGGTTGCTAGAGTGACAAAAGCTTAAACCCTAGTTTATGAGTTGCTTCGTAAGGGGCTGATTTGGATCCATATGTTTCATGCTATGGTTAGGTTTACCTTAATACTTCTTTTTTAGTTGTGGATGCTTGCAATAGGGGTTAATCATAAGTGGATGCTTGTGTAACACCCTCGATGCGGCTATATCTCCCACGTGTCGGAGCATGACTTAGAGGCATAACCGCATTGAAGGCAATGTCGCAAATGGGGTAATCTTCACACAACCCATGTACTGAATAAAGGAAAGAGATACATAGTTGGCTTACAATCTCCACGTCACACAATAGCATAAATATAATTACATTCATCCAGATACAATCAAGGTCCGACTATGGAACCAAAATAAAGACAACCCCAAATGCAACAAAGTCCCCGATCACCCAACTGGGCTCCACTATTGATCGTCTGGAAAGGAAACGTAGTAACGTCGTGAGTCCTCATCGAACTCCCACTTGAGCTCAGTCGCATCATCTGGAATGGTATCATCGGTCCCTGCATCTGGTTTTGGAAGGAATCTATGAGTCATGGGGACTCCGCAATCTCACACCCTCGTGATCAAGACTATTTAAGCTTATAGGTAGGGTAAAAGGTATGAGGTGGAGCTGCAGCAAGCACTAGCATATATGGTGGCTAAGATACGCAAATGAGAGCGAGAAGAGAAGGCAAAGGCACGATCGAGAAAACTATGATCAAGAAGTGATCCTAGAACAACCTACGTTCAAGCATAACACGAGACCGTGTTCTCTTCCCGGACTCCGCCTAAAAGAGACCATCACGGCCACACACTCTGTTGATTCATTTTAATTAAGTTAAGTTTAAGGTTATCTACAACCGGACATTAACAAATTCCCATCCGCCCATAACCGCGGGCATGGCTTTCGAAAGTTCAAAACCCTGCAGGGGTGTCCCAACTTAGCCCATCACAAGCTCTCACGGTCAACGAAGGATATTCCTTCTCCCAGGACAATCTGATCAGACTCGTAATCCCGGTTACAAGACATCTCGACAATGGTAAAACTAAACCAGCAAAGCCGCCCGAATGTGCCGACAAATCCCGATAGGAGCTGCACATATCTCGTTCTCAGGGCACACTCAGATGAGACATCCTACAAGTAAAACCAACCCTCGAGTTGCCCCGAGGTGGCCCCGCAGTCTACTCGGTTCGGACCAACACTCAGAGGAGCACTGGCCCAGGGGGGTTTAAAATAAAGATGACCCTCGGGCTCCGGAAACCCAAGGGGAAAAGGGCTAGGTGGCAAATGGTAAAATCAAGGTTGGGCATTGCTAGAGGAGTTTTATTCAAGGCGAACTATCAAGGGGTTCCAATTATAACCCAACCGTGTAAGGAACGCAAAATCAAGGAACATAACACCGGTATGACGGAAACTAGGGCGGCAAGAGTGGAACAAAACACCAGGCATAAGGACGAGCCTTCCACCCTTTACCAAGTGTATAGATGCATTAGAAGAGTCAAGATATATATAATGATATCCCAACAATAAACATGTTCCAACAAGGGACAAACTCCAATCTTCACCTGCAACTAGCAACACTATAAGAGGGGCTGAGCAAAGTGGTAACATAGCCAAACAACGGTTTGCTAGGACAAGGTGGGTTAGTGGTTTGACATGGCCATATGGGTGGCATGATAAGCAAGTGTTAGGTATCATAGCATAGGCATAGCAAAAGAGCGAGCATCTAGCAAGCAAAGATAGAAGTGATTTCGAGGGTATGGTCATCTTGCCTGCAAAGTTCTCCGAGTTGACGTAAGCTTGATCCTCGTAAGCGTACTCAACGGGTTCCTCATTCATGTACTCGTCTCCCGGCTCTACCCAAACCAAGAACACAAGCAAAGGGAGACACAATCGACCACGTGCAATGCACAAGCAACATGATGCAAAACATTGCATGATATGCGGGATGTGACATGCAATGCATATGCATGTTTCAGAAAGGAAAGATTGAACCTGGCCTCAACATGGAAAACCAAGAGTGCCCCTGGAAATATGAGTTGATTTCGGTCGAAATCGATATAAAGATCACCGGAATCGGATGCACGGTTTGCAAATGGCAAGCAAAACAAATATGGCACCGATCGGCGATTAACAGCACGAGGCATTCTAAATGCATCAAGAACAACAAGCTACTTCACTCTAACATAACAACAAAATACATGGCAGTGATCCACTCAAGATGCTTGACAAAAGATGAACACTAAGCTACCGCTAATTCACTCAATAGCAGGTTCAAACAAGCATGGCAAAAGTGCAAAAGATATCAGGTTACAGACTTAGTGAAAATAACAAGTCAGGAATTTAACATCAAGAAGCAATGTTTAGAGCAAGGTAACAACATGCTACAGGAACATATCATGGCAAATCAAGGCATGGCATGAAGCTACTCAAAGCATACAACAAAAGTCCCTTACTGACATTAAGCCAAAAGGGATCAAAAAATACAATGGCATCCATGTGAACATAGCAATTATCGTTAACAGATTCAGACTTAGTAGAAAACTGGAACATGGCAAAACAGATATTAAGTAGGCATGTTTACAAGCTCGATGCACTCACCACAAGGCATTTCATGACAAACGAAGCATTCACCCATCAAGTAGACACGACATAGAAGCTAAACATGGCAAGAACAACATCATAGCATGCATGGATCAAATACAACAAGCTCGGCAAAAAGGCTTAACACGTAAACATTCTGCCAGGAACATTTTATAGCAAAAGTAGAGCTCGATTGAGTCAAGCTAGGGTGCTCCATAATTGCAAACAAAGACATGGATGGATAGAGCACAACAATATCTATAAAATATCCTTACTGATCATGCTCAAAAGAGGCACGGATCACTCGGTAGCAACATGAATACATGGCATAAAAATATTGACAGGACAAAGACTTAGAATATTTCTAAGTCACTGAAATCCGCAACATCACGAGAGCTACTTTGCATGGTTGTGCTAGTCACCACAAAGATCACAAAAGTACATGGCATACACCCCTATAAAGATGGTATGGCATACTTCAAAACATATGTAGGGCTCAAGTTCATAGGAGGCACACAACAATCATGGCAAAAATGACAAAAGAGCAATTATTGATAAGAATCTGAAACTAATATAAACTAGCACTCTTGCAACAACATTTAGGGCATCAAGATGAGCTCAAATGAACATGGTGCAATGAGATGAAATGAAGTATTCTTCGAGACGAACAATTTGATATGCTACATGCCCGAAACGGAGCCACTGATGCAGAGATATGATGCGATGAAATAAGCATAAAAGTACTAGGGTTAGGGCAAAAGTCAACCCTCAGATCCAGATCCAGATCGGCACGTGTTTTGAGGTTCGTTGCCGGAGTCGCCGGAGAAGCCGTCGGCGTCGAGGAAGGAAGCAGTGGCTGGCAGGTGAGGAAGAGGTGGCCGGACGAGGCGGCGGTGGCCGGTGATGGCGTCGGTGATGGCGGCGGTGGCGCCGGGCGGCGACGGCGAGAGGAGGCGGGCGGCGCGGTTGTCTGGCGAGGAGGCGCGGCGGTGGCGGCGGCGTGGAGCGAGCTGGGCGGCGCGCGGCTTCGGGCCGGGAAGGGCCCGCGATGGG
>NC_041390.1:408264666-408290283 GCF_002162155.2 Triticum dicoccoides | reverse complement strand
TTTATAGGTAGGAGGAGCTAGGAGGCTCCAAATTTAGCACAATTTTCGACCACGCGATCGTCATCGATCGGTCTAGATGATGGAGCAGGTTTAGGTGGGTTTTGGGCCACTTTGGAGGGGTGTTGGGCTGCAGCACACACGAGGCCTTCTCGGTTCCTCGGTTAACCGTAGGAGTATCAAACGAAGTCCAAATGGCACGAAACTTGACAGGCGGTCTACCGGTAGTAAGCCAAGGCCGCTTGGCAAATCTCGGTCCAATCTGAGAACGTTTAATACACGCACACGACAAGAGGTACAAAGGGACACCGGAGGACATAGGAGCGCCGGAATGCAAAACGGACAACGGGGAAAATGCTCGGATGCAGAAACGAACATGTATGCAAATGCGATGCACATGATGACATGATATGAGATGCATGAAAAATAAAAAAGCACACGAAGAAAAAAACCCGACAACGAGGAAATATCATAACTTAGTGCCGTAAATGGCAAGAGTTCGAATACAAATATGGCATGTTACATACGGGGTGTTACAGCTTGTCCAAGGAAGGGCAGTACCCAAGCAGCGGTCCACCCACATATCAAATTATCAAAGTACCGAATGCGAATCATATGAGCGTGATGAAAACTAGCTTGACAATAATTCCCATGCATGTGTCCTCATGAGCATTTTCCTTTATATAAGAGTTTGTCTAGGCTTGTCCTTTGCTACAAAAAGGATTGGGCCATCTTGCTGCACCTTATTTACTTTTATTACTTGTTACCCATTACAAATTACCTTATCACAAAACTATCTGTTACCGATAATCAGTGCTAGCAGAGAATCCCTTACTGAAAACTGCTTATCATTTCCTTCTGTTCCTCATTGCGTTCGACACTCTTACTTATCAAAAGGACTACGTTAGATCCCATATACTTGTGGGTCATCAGTTCTCCATTCATCTAGTGAGCTACTATCAAATAACCTCTTTTCACCAGTAAGATTGAAATCATAGTCGAGTTCTTTAATTTCCCAATATGCTTTTGTGGCACCCCGACTCAGAGAAACCGGAACGCCATGTATTCCAGCCCAGAGATCGAGGAGAAGTCTCTGGAATACGGCACTGCTTGACATAGAACAAATCAGCTCTTATTACAAGAATAATAATACAAGGGTCTGATGTTACCAGGAAGCACATCAGCAAGCCGACACTACGCCTGCGATACCACACTTGCTCTATGCTAGCAGCGGAACAACTTGAAGCAGCGGAATACTTCTAGTAGCGGAACAACGACGAAGGTGGTGAACTCCACTCCGCAGAGACTCTGGCTGGAACGCTTAGCCTAGCTCGCAAACAAGGGATCCACGGCAAACAAGCAATCAAATCCAGCATGACCTACAAACTGGCATGACACGTCAGGTCAGTACATTGAATGTACTTGCAAGCTCACAGCAACCAAAGCAATCAAGACAAACAACGGCATGGCATTTACAGGTTAAGCAGAAATTATTATGAGATTATCAGGATAACATGGCATGAACAACATAAACATGATACAACTAGAACAATATGAGCATGGCATGAACATATAAATCTGAAGATACTAGCATGCAACATGATGACACTATATGCACCACTTATTCGGCTCAGGTTACCTCGTAACCATCACATGCATCACTTACCAACCTCGGACATCACACGATCATCTCAGGATCCAATCAATCTTGGTATAAACAATACCGTAGTAATCATTAAATGACCACAAGGAGCTTGATCTTTACCCACGATTCTCTCACGACATCACGAGTATCCAACAACTCGGTATCCTCGATACCACGGTGATCATTCACGGATCACAAACGGAACCAGTCTTGGTTCAACGGGTTACCTCGTAACCAAACGATCATCATTCATGGATCACATAACCAACTTATCTCATCATCGAACTAGGGTTGTTATTAAGCACATTATTATTACTGTTGACCCACAGTGTGACCAACTATGAACTGGGCCCTTATCCGTGGGCGCGGCTATCGATAGATTTAACATACACTCTGAAGAGGTAGCGCACTTTACCCACACCACAGAACCCATGGCCTCGCACTCCCATTCGGGTGGACCAACGGCGTTCCGACAAAACCTCCCTACTACCATGACACTCTCCCGGCCACTCTGACCAACACCCCCATGTGGTTCAGTCCTGGGTGGCCCCGTGCCTACCAAAGGCATCACGGCCACCGTCGTGGCAAAACGGCCATTGTCATGGAAAAACGGTCCCAAATGGGGACAAAAGCGCTTATCATCCAACTACGGGCACACAAGGCTTATGCCCGCCTACCCGATCAAGGTAGAGCGCGCCCATAACCTTCCCTCATTGGAGGCACCAGCGAGAGGAACGACAATAGACCCAGTTAGGACCTTCCCATGAAGGCAAGCGTGGTTGCACTGGTCGGCTCGATATGGTGGCACCATGACTCAGCTAACAGTTGTTCAAGTTCAATTTAATCCAGTTAAACTTGAATGCAAATATGATGAGCCATGATAAAATAACATGATGCAATTACAATGCATGAGCATGACATCAACATGAGCATGAGGGTAATACATAACTATCAACCGTATATATAATGAATCACATCCAACTGAGCAAGGCATAATGATGAGCATGAATATTACAAGCATAACACTACTCATAGCATAACATGACCATTAGCATCAACCATAAGTATCATGCAAGAACACATCAATAACATAACCGGGTAAACACTTAACCAACTAACAACAAGGAACAATGCATATCACCGGTACTCGGCAACCGACGACAGTCATGCACCGTAGAACATGACCAACCCAACATGTACTACTGCCAAGCATGGCCAATATGAAAGTAATACTAATAGGTAGAACATGATAGCAGAGTGCAAGAAAACATACCATGACGGTAATCACTGATCTACAAGCCTAACCTAAATAACGACAGCAGTAGCAAAACAAACAGACAACTATTAAAGATTCAACTTGAAAACCAATGCTACTGCATGGGTATAATGCAAATGGTGGTTCTCGCTTGCCTGGGGTGGATGAAATCACCGGGAGAAAGTGCGAGAAGCTCGCGGAATGAATCGCCGGAAACTGTTCTCTCTCGGAGGGGGCTGATTAAGTGCAAGGGAAAAATGTTCATTTTTAGAAAGTTCTACATGGTGAAAATGATACTAACAGAATGGGATCGATGAGACGAAGAAGTGGGCTTTGGAATCACCTCATTTGGAGTTAGGATCAAAAAGATAGAGGTTTTTCTGCTAGGGACCTATCTATAAAGAAAGCATCACAAACAGGCCCTCGGCTCGAAAAACAAAAAGCGCACCTTGCGGAAATGCGCCATCTCCTCTGGGAAATGTATTCGTCGCTGCAACAGAGAGAAAATACGCTTTCAGTAAAGGAAAGCGTACTTGGGCTAAAGCAGAGGAAAAATACGCTTATAGAAGAAGATAGAGAAATGGCTGGGAGTTCGTCTCCACTTATCTAATGTGGCGAGGCGGGTCAATGGCTGAGGGGCTGGTCGGTGGGGACGGGGTGATGTGGGGCCCGCTGGCAGGTCCTTCCTCTTCCTCGTGTGCCTGCCCGCGCCTGGCCAAGGGAGGATGTCGCCCCGACGAGGCTCGCCGGCGACTTCGGTCACCGTAGGCGGCGCCCGACCTACCGGAGCGCTCAGGGGACGGAGCCGCAGCGCCTGGTGGGGGTCTTCTCCGCCGGGGAGCTCTTAAACGAGGACGGTACATGACCGCGGCAGAGGAGGGTTTGGCCGTCGGTGATCTTGGCGCTCCAGCCATCCGAGGAGAAGGGGAAGGTGTGGGGAGGCTCTGGATGCTCCGGGATATCTACAAGAGGTGGAAAGAGGGAGAAGGAGGCTCGGACTCGAGCTAATTTAGGAGGGAGGCCGCGGCGGCCATGGCGGACAACCGAGGCGATGAGAAGCTCTGGTGTGGAACTGATGGGCTGAGGAGGAGTAGTGGAGTGAGGGGGAGCGGTTGGTGGGCTGGGGAGCTATCGAGGACGGCTATATATAGCTCGACGAGGGAGGCCGTGGCCGAGTGCCGCCACTCGAGCTCGGCCAAAGCTCTGGCGAGGCTCAGCGAGCACGGGCAGGCACAGGAACACGACGAGGGGGAGCGGATGAAGGTCACAGAGTAGCAGGAGCCAAGGGGGAGAGCAGAGGAAGAAGAGCCAAGTGCCAGTAATGCCCTATCGGGCACTATGCTCCCGTGGGCGTGCGTCGGTGAAGAAGCGGATGGAGGGGAAGAGGGTTCCAAGGGAATGTCGACGATGAGGAGAAGCTAAGGGACATGCTCACGCGCACGAAGACGACGAGTGGGGAGCGGACGATGCAGAAACGACGCCCTAAACGTGGCCACTACGCACAGAGCACGTGCACAGGCACGCCATAGTCATCGTCGCCACGTGAACTGGGGCATTCAATGCACTATAGCACCCAAAATGTTATCTAGCTGATAGTCCTTCCAAGATAGAGCATTGATGCGGCCATGGCTAGATCTGGGTTGCTATGGTTAAATGGTAATCATCGTCTGAAGTTTACTACAGTAAACTTGGTCGTGCACTAGTGATCAACAGGAACTTTTTTGGAGCCAAAGAGTTTGTCTGGGGTGATCAGCTTAGGAAGGACTATAATCCTGTTAACTTTGAGAAGATTTGGATCAAGGTTTAACATAGTTGCTTTGCAACTGACCCAGATGGTCCAGAAAATGGATCAAGATGATGCACTCAAATGGTGTGGCCACTTCAGCTCAAATTTGTCAAGGCTTAGTGATTTGGACAGATAAAGGTTCTGTAAAAATTTCATACCAATTGGATTCACCAAAATGGTACTTCCTTCACAGCTATTCTCTCTGTCCAGAAACTTACAAAAATCCTAGAGAAATATTGGCTTGATGAATTGGTCCCAAATTTGGTGGAGAGATGTTATTCTGGCAGGAGCACAATCTGGTAATTTCTTAGATTTAATGAAGCAATATAAAATATACTTGCTTCACAACCTGAAAATATTAACAGAATCAATTATTTGACCCTGTGCTCACATAGACGATTGGATGGGGCTGAAATTTGGAGGAGTATGATGATATGAGCACATTAAGGAGTGTGCAACATTTCAACTTATTTGGAAACTCCTAGCCAGTACTTCCTTCACAATGCCTTCTATTTGACAGAAATTTTGAAAAATTACTGAGGAAGATTGGCTAGGCAAATAAAGTTGAATTTTGGCATTAGGCAATGATTTGGACGTAAGAGAGTGCCCAAAAGGTTTGGGAGCAATCAGGAAAGGATAGGTGGCACTTCCTTCACAGAAAGCCACATTGGACAGAAATGAAGACTAATTATTGGGGAATTATTGTTGGGCTAGGGCAAGAAAGTTTGGTCATATTTGAGCAACATATGACCCCAAGAAATTATGAGAATTAATTGGGATTTTTGGGAGTGACAGAAATATAGGTTGCTTCACAACCTAGGGCAGACAGGGTTATTCCTTTAATAGAAAAAGGAATATTCCTGAGAATAGAATTTTAGGGTTTGGTCTAGAATTGAAATGGAATGATCTTGGGAAAGTTTTGAGAATGATGAGCCACATGGGAGGGGAATGAGGATGATTTCCCAGGTGGCAAGGCCACAGAACCACTCCAAAAAGAAAAACAGAGTAAAAACCAATAAATCAAAAAGAATAGGAAACGGGCCAAAAGCGAGGCTGTTACAACTCTTACCCCTTAAAGAAATCTCGTCCTCGAGATTTGGTTGCTCAGGGAACAAGTATAACTTGAGGACACCATTTCCAACTCGGGTATTCATTTCCTTTATTTATTGTTCCTGCGAGAATTTCAGATGATCAAGTTACCTTGCTCTGGGGTGGTTTGCTTCACCTTTCCCAAATCCTTTCAATTTTTTGCTCATATACCAATTCCTTTTTATTGACGTTGATTTTCCATACCTATGGTGATATCCAATGGATCTGAGCATAAGTTTTCTTTTGGTCATGAAAACCTTTTACTTCTGTCATGGGCTTGCTTCAATTAGATGCAGGCCTTCTCGTTTCAATAAATGTTGCGAATTAATCATGGCCATCTTCTGATGGCATCTGACTACTCATAGGTGGTACTAATTTATTTTGGTTTATTCCTTTGGCTCGAGCATGAGATATGTGCCAAAGATTCGACTGCCTTTTGTCGTGAGCAATATAATGGTGTATGGAGTTATAGCTGTGTCATACCTCAAATATTTACATCTTGAGACTGGCCCAGTAGGGGGCTGATGGAAAAATGATTTTCCTGACAGACTGACCATGTACTTGATTCCGTTGGTGAGTACATCGGGTCTGAGCTGATTGTTCAGCTTTTGAATTTCTCATTTTGTCGGTATACCCAATTGGATTTTTCAACACTAACCATTCCATGTGGGTCAGCGGGATATGAAATCCTTGTAAAACAGAGTAGGATGCTGAGAGTATGCCTTTGTGGATCCATATGGAATTATGGCCTCCAACTGATTTGGGTATCTGGACCCTGATGGTCGTGCAAAAATCATCATACCTTTGTTGTCAGTCTCACCCTTTAATGGTCATGATTTTCTTTGTTAAGATACCTTACTGAAATAACTTGGCCACACCTGTCCTTGATTCTTCGTATGACCATGGACGTGATTAGTGCAATATTTTTGACATTATCCCCTTGTGCCTGTTTTCTGACCTGGGTTCGCACACATATGACATATACCCGGGGTTTGTAGTTTTACGGAGCTCATTGTTGAGGCCAATCATACAAGAAGGTGACGAGATTTTAGGACATCTCCTTGTCGGTTGCGGGAATAATGACCTTGATGACCATTGTCAAGACTGATGATTCTATGATGTCATCTCCAAATCTTGTCGATCCTTGTAATTCATGAGATGTATATCTGCTTATTTTCCATTGCCTGACTCATGAGGTTGTGGGATCCTTACTTTCCTTAGGTATATCTGTTGGATCCTTGCCGCATCTCGTATGAGTGACTGATATGATTGGGGAATGCATGTTCACCATATATGTGGAAAGATATGTGGCCGAACACTTGATTTCTGAAGTAGACATCTTCTTTGACTGACCTGTACTTCTGACCAAAATATTGTTGATCTGACTCTTGAGATGTACTGTCGTATATTTCCAACTCATCATATAATCTCCGAGGATGGTACATAGTGTTGTACCGACGGGGGCTGAGGGGCTTACGAGAGAAGCCATCCGAGTAGCTTGCTGAGGAAGACTTGTTAACTTCTCCTCAAATCTTTTGTCTGGGTATCATGCGGAAGAAGACTATATAGCTTACAAACGAAGCTTGGTCTGATTATTGTGCTGGAGAAGCCTGAGTTCCGTACTTGAGAAGCTTCTCCTTGGGTTTGCTTGTTGAGAAAAATTCATTTCTGTCTGTCAGAAGCTTTTACCGAGGTATCTTGCTGAGAAAGACCGGGTATCTTGGACCGGAGATTGTTCACATATCATGCTGAGGAAAAATGGAGGATCCTTGCATCAAAAATTTCTTCCGATAACGTGTGGAAGAAGACTGAGTTTCTTACATCCAAAGCTTCATACTAATATGCAGACTGGAATCTACACACACGCCCATAATATTCTCTATGTGATTATTTGCATGAGAAAATTTGTTTGATTGTCTTCCTTGAGCATATCACATTCTGACTTTATTTTGGATGATAACATATTTCAATCATCATTTATTGCTGAGCCAGACCTTGTATATGAGCCACACCTTTGACTGAAAATATATCTCGTTGGTCTTGCAACTGTCTTGTCTTTCTACTCGCTGGATCATAACTGATGTGAGGATTTTGTATTGATGACTTGAGGCTGATAATCAATCCAATACACCATTGGTATTCTGAGCAGATATTAATGCTATAATGCAGTTGACTGGGTAGACCATAATGTTTAGCTCAGCTTCTTCCAAATATTTGAAATCCTTATTACTTCTTCGAGTCCGGTGTCAGTTGATGAGAAACTCTTTATAGGGGAAGAATAATGTAAAACCGGGGCCCGAAAAGAAAGAAGAAAAAGAAAACTCAACTAAACAAAAGCACACAACAACAATCACTGCATACTCAAACAAAGTCACATAGTACTGCTAGTCACACAATATGCATGCCTACTTAAGCACACAAATCTCGCGGGATCTCCGGTTCTACGATCTAGCATGCTGTGACGGTGTGCACGAAGACGAATAAATGTTTGGAAGGATTGGTGTAAACAACGGTACACCAAGTGCTAGCTTAGCCAGGTAGCAACCTGGACTAGCTCGGACGCAAGGACGCACTCGGTAATCATGCAGTGGGACATGAAAGTCGCAACCACATTATTATCAAGCAGACAGAAAAAAGATCCATACTCATCCAAGAAATAGGATAGAGGGGAAAAACTGAGGCAGCTGACATTGCCCTTTCTTGATAACTAAGATCATTAAGGGTTGCCAACACGACAAAACGAAAGAGCGATTCGGAATAGAAGCATGTCCATCACCGAAACGATAGGCGGGGCTGAAAGGGGGATATCGGCGAGATACCTAAGCACCATTTTTGCAAACAGTGTCGGGATCACTTGGCATCACTCTGCTGGGACAAAAATGACACCAAACACCTAAGAACGAGCAAGAAAAGAAAACTGGAGAAATGCAAAGGCTGAGCTGTAGTGGATCCGAACCGATGCCAGCTACACTCACAGATAAACCATTAGCAACCAGTACTAAGGCTATATGCATGCTATGGAACAGCCAAATGCAGCAACCAAATCCAATAAACAAGCCGGACTTTAAACTACCAATTTCTACCGGCTTCTACCACTCGCGCTGACTAGGGAGTCCTACAGCCACACCTGCTATGATACCAAGCCTGTGGCACCCCGGTTCAGAGAAATCGGAACGCCCCATATTCCAGCTCAAAGGTCGAGGAGAAGTCTCTGGAATACGGCACTGCTTGACATAGAACAAATCAGCTCTTATTATAAGACTAATAATACAAGGGTCTGATGTTACCAGGAAGCACATCAGCACGGCGACACTACGCCTGCAACACCACACTTGATCTATGCTAGCAGCGGAACAACTCGAAGTAGAGGAATACTTCTAGCAGCGGAACAACTCGAAGTAGAGGAATACTTCTAGCAGCGGAACAACGATGAAGGTGGTGAACTCCACTCCGCAGGGACTCTGGCTGGAATGCTTAGCCTAGCTAGCAAACAAGGGATCCATGCCAAACAAGCAATCAAATCCGGCATGACCTGCAAACTGGAATGACACGCCAGGTCAGTACATTGAATGTACTTGCAAGCTCACAGCAACCAAAGCAATCAAGACAAACAACAACATGGCATTTACAAGTTAGGCAGGAATTATTATGAGATTATCAGGATAACATGGCATGCACAACATGAACATGATACAACTAGAACAATATGCGCATGGCATGAACACATAAATCTGAAGATACTAGCATGCAACATGATGACACTATATGCACCACTTATTCGACTCGGGTTACCTCGTAACCATCACATGCATCACTTACCAACCTCGGACATCACACGATCATCTCAGGATCCAATCAAGCTTGATTTAAACAATACCGTAGTAATCATTAAATGACCACAAGGAGCTTGATCTTTACCCACGATTCTCGCACAACATCACGAGTATTCAACAACTTGGTATCCTCGATACCACGGTGATCATTCATAGATCACAAATGGAACCAGTCTTGGTTCCATGGGTTACCTCATAACCAAACGGCGATCATTCACGGATCACATAACCAACTTATCTCATCATCGAACCAGGGTTGTTATTAAGAACATTATTATTACTGTTGACCCATAGTGTGACCAACTACGAACTGGGCCCTTATTTGCGGGCGCGGCTATCGATAGATTTAATATACACTCTGCAGAGGTAGCACACTTTACCCACACCACAGAACCCATGGCGTCGCACTCCCATTCGGGTGGACCAACGGCGTTCCGACAAAACCGCCCTACTGCCATGACACTCTCCCGGCCACTACGACCAACACCCCCTTGGGGTTTAGTCCTGGGTGCCCCCGTGCCTAACAAAGGCATCACGGCCACCATCATGGCAAAACAGCCACCATCATGGCAAACCAGCCACCGTCGTGGCAAAACAGTCCCAAACGGGGACAAAAGCGCTTATCATCCAACTACGGGCACACAAGGCTTATGTCCACCTACCTGATCAGGGTAGCACGCTCCCATAACCTTCCCTCATTGGAGGCATCGACGAGAGGCATGATAATAGACCCAGTTAGGACCTTCCCATAAAGGCAAGCGTGGTTGCACTGGTCAGCTCGATATGGTGGCACCATGACTCAGCCAACAGTTGTTCAAGCTCAATTTAATCCGGTTAAACTTGAATGCAATATGCCAAGCCATGATAAAATAACATGATGCAGTTACAATGCATGAGCATGATATCAACATGAGCATGAGGGTACAACATAACTATCAACCATTTCAATAATGAATCACATCCAACTGAGCAAGGCATAATGACGAGCATGAATATTACAAGCATAACACTACTCATAGCATAACATGACCATTAGCATCAACCATAAGTATCATGCAAGAACACATCAATAACATAACCGGGTAAACACTTGACCAACTAACAACAAGGAACAATGCATATCACAAGTACTCGGTAACCGACGACAATCATGCACCGAAGAACATGACCAAGCCAACATGTACTACTGCCAAGCATGGCCAATATGAAAGTAATACTAACAGGTAGAACATGATAACAGAGTGCAAGAAAACATACCATGACGGTAATCACTGATCTACAAGCCTAACCGAAATAACGACAATAGTAGCAAAACAAACATAGAATTATTAAAGATTCAAGTCGAAAACCAATGCTATTGCATGGCTATCATGAAAATGGTGATTTTGGCTTGCCTGGGGTGGAAGAAATCACCGGGAGAAAGTGCGAGAAGCTCGCGGAACGAATCGACGGAAATCGTTCTCTCTCGGAGGGGGCTGATTAAGCGCAAGGGCAAAATGTTCGTTTTCAGAATGTTATCACATGGTGAAAATGGTACTAACAGAACGGGCTCGACGAGACGAAGAAGTGGGCTTTGGAATCATCTCATTTGGAGTTAGGATAAAAAAGATATAGAGGTTTTTCTGCTAGGGACCTATCTGTAAAGAAATCATCACAAACAGGCCCTCGGCTGGAAATCTTCACCTGCAACTAGCAACGCTATAAGAGGGGCTGAGCAAAGCGGTAACATAGCCAAACAACGGTTTGCTAGGACAAGGTGGGTTAGAGGTTTGACATGGCCATATGGGTGGCATGATAAGCAAGTGTTAGGTATTGTAACGCCCTCGATGCGGCTATATCTCCCACGTGTCGAAGCACGACTTAGAGGCATAACCTCATTGAAAGCAATGTCGCAAGTGAGGTAATCTTCACACAACCCATGTAATACATAAGGGAAAGAGATACATAGTTGGCTTACAATCGCCACTTCACACAATTACATGAATAAAGCATTACATCATCCAAATACAATCAAGGTCCGACTACGGAACCAAAATAAAAGAAGACTACCCCAAATGCTACACAGATCCCCGATCGACCCCAACTGGGCTCCACTACTGATCAACTAGAACGAAGCAACATAAAGGACAAGATCTTCATCGAGCTCCTCCTTGAGCTTGGTTGCGTCACCTGCTCGGTTCAACGGCACCTGCAAACTGGTTTTGGAAGTATCTGTGAGTCACGGGGACTCGGCAATCTTACACCCTCGCGATCAAGACTATTTAAGCTTATAGGAAGGGTAAAAGGTATGAGGTGGATCTACAGTAAGCGACTAGCATATATGGTGGCTAAACATATGCAAATGAGAGCGAGAAGAGAAGGCAAAGCGCGGTCGAGAAACTATGATCAAGAGGTGATCCTAGAACAACCTACGTCAAGCATAACTCCAACACCATGTTCACTTCCCGGACTCCGCCGGAAAGAGACCATCACGGTTACACACGCGGTTGATGTATTTTAATTAAGGTCAACTTTAGGTTTTCTACAACCGGACATTAATAAATTCCCATCTGCCCATAACCGCGGGCACGGCTTTCGGAAGAGAAAAACCCTGCAGGGGTGTCCCAACTTAGCCCATCACAAGCTCTCATGGTCAACGAAGGATATTCCTTCTAGCGGGAAGACCCGATCAGACTCGGAATCCCGGTTACAAGACATTTCGACAATGGTAAAACAAGACCACCAAAGCCACCCAGATGTGCCGACAAATGCCGATAGGAGCTGCACATATCTCGTTCTCAGGGCACACCAGATGAGCAAGACGTCGGGTGGGCCAGCCCAGAGTTGCCCCTGGTAGCTCCGGACATCGCTCGGTTGGACCAACACTTAGACAAGCACTGGCCCGGGGGGGTTAAAAATAAAGATGACCCTTGGGCTGGCCTAACCTAAGGGGAAAAAAGGCTAGGTGGCAAATGGTAAAACCAAGGTTGGGCCTTGCTGGAGGAGTTTTATTCAAGGCGAACTGTCAAGGGGTTCCCATTATAACCCAACCGCGTAAGGAACGCAAAATTCGGGAACATAACACCGATATGACAGAAACTAGGGCGGCAAGAGTGGAACAAAACACCACCAGGCATAAGGCCGAGCCTTCCACCCTTTACCAAGTATATAGATGCATTAATTAAATAAAAGATATTGTGATATCCCAACAAGTAAACATGTTCCAACAAGGAACAACATCTCCATGTTCCAACAAGGAACAAACTTCAATCTCCTGCAACTAACAACGCTATAAGCGGGGCTGAGCAAAGCGGTAATATAGCCAAACAACGGTTTGCTAGGACAAGGTGGGTTAGAGGCTTGGTTCAACAATACGGGAGGCATGATAGGCAAGTGGTAGGTATCACAGCATAGGCATAGCAAAAGAGCGAGCAACTAGCAAGCAAAGATAGAAGTGATTTCGAGGGTATGGTCATCTTGCCTGAGATCCCGCAAGGAAGAAGAACGAGTCCATGAGGAAGACAAAGCAGACGTAGCCAACGAATCCTCACAACACGACGTTACCGGATTACCCAGACGAAGTGCACCGGAAAGAAAGCAAACAACATAGTAAACAACCACCACATAAACATGGCATGATGCACAATCAAGTATGATGCATGTCCGGTTTAATGAAGCATGGCATGGCAAAATGCACAAACAATCCTACAAATTAAGTGGAGCTCAACATGCAACTTTTTTTCATATCAACAAAACACCACGTGACTTATTTAGTTCGACCTTGTTTATGTACCCAACAATATTCAATGTTGTTAGCATGGCAAGAGGTGAATCATGATGAAACTATCTATCTAGGCAAGTTTAAATGAGGCCGGAACAACAAAACAACAAGTCCGGAAAAATCCTCATGAGCATATTATAGATTTGGTACTGTTCTGCCCTAAACAATATTTCATAGTTGTTAAACATGCAAAGTAAGGCCACCATGTTAAACTAGGCATTTTTCAACCCCATTTACATATAAAGATTATTTAAATCTGAGCTACGGTTAATTAGTTATGAATTAAATCATTTTAACATGGCATAGGAGCAAATTTAATCAAACAACATTTTAAACATTTCAAACATAGATGAAAGTTGCGTATTATTAAACTAGATGAAAAACTAAGCAAGTTTCATATTAAGTTTGTTTTAATATGATGCATCGTTTGTGAAGTTATTAAATGCATGTTGATGAAGGACTTTTCTGTAAAACTGGCACTCTCTGGGAAAAAGCTAAAATCGTAGAACCAAAAAATCCTATACGGGCCGAATATGAATAGTGCACTGGGCGGCTGGGCTGCTCATCTAGCTGGGCTTAGCCCAGATCGGTGGAGGTGGGAGCTGGGCCGAAGACAACGGCGAAGGGGACGTGGCCCAGGTGCGTGCGGTCGATCTGGAGTCGGTCAACGCGAGCGGCCGAGGCGCGTCTGCAGCATCTCCTCTCGAACAGAAGCAGAGGAGGCGCATGACAAGGCGCTGCTCGACCAGAAGCAGGACGCGACTCTGGCGAGGGAGATGGCCGGCGCTCTCAGGCAAGGGGAGGCGCGGCTTCGGCGAAGTCAGCAGCGAGCGGCAAGGGGCGCGGGACTTGGAAGCAGCAGACGAACAAGGGTGCGGCAGCGGGATTCGACGCGATTCCGGCAGCTCCATTCGATGGAGGACGATGAGGAGGAGGCATCGGGCGTGGAGCGCGGGCGGCTTCTTGCCTAGGTGACGACGACAGCAAGGCCGCCGAAGACGTGGGTAGGAGTGAAGGAGTCTCCGTGGCGACGCCGGCGAGTTCCGAGAGAGGCGGTCAACGCGGCTGGGACGAGTGGGCGCTCGTTGTAGGCGTCGTTCTCGTCGCGCAGCAGAAGCAGGGGCGGCTGGAACTAGAGGTCGAGGTCGCCGGCGGGCTAGGTCACCGGAGCGGCGCAGTGACGAGGCCATCCATGGCTTCTGGTCCGGCGGGGCGGAGGAGTTGGATCGGGGCTCCTTCACGGTTCCTGGTCAGAGAGATATCAGAAAAAGTGAGAAAAATGGAGAAGGGAGAAATCAGGGAGGCGGCCTGGCCTGCTGGTGGCCGCCGTCAGAACTGCTCGCCAGGGACGACGACAGGCGAACTGAAGGAGAGGCGCGGGGCTTGGTGGAAGGAGCACGACGTGGAGGAGCTCGGGAGGGTGATGCTCTCCCTGGATCAGACGCGAGCGGCTGCAGGGCGCTCGGAGGTCGATGGAGGGAGGTGGATCAATGGATTGGTCCGGTGGGGAAAACTAGGTGGAGCTCGGGCTGGCTACGAGGTGGATCTGGGAAGATCCCGAGGGGAATGGTGAGTGGGTGGCGGCGGCGCGATGGGACAAGGGTGAGGATTTTTAGGGTTAGGCTAGAGTTGATCTATATATAGCAAAAGGCTAAGTTTAGGGGCATCTGGACCCTCCGATCTTAATCGGACTGTCTCGGATAAACAGGCTAGGGAGATCAAATAAGAAAACGGACACGTTTTGTAGACGTTTGGGGATGATCCGAACACAATGGTGACGACTGCTCGGGTCGGGTCCGGGACAATTTTTCGGGCGTGCGCGCGAGGAGGACCGCGGGCTGACGAGAGAGGTTAGGTTGGACCTGGTGGTAGTTAGTGGGCTGTGTATACGGTCTCGAGCTGAGAGAAGAGAAGAGAGGGAGGCCCGGCGACTGTTTTCAGAGACCGAAAACATCCGACGTTAGACCGGCTATACTGCCGCTATAGTTAATCGTTGGGGCGTCAAACGAACTCCGATTGCGATGAAACTTGGCAGGTGGTCTACCTACACTATAACAAGACCGCACACCAACTCTCATCCCATTCCGAGAACATTTTCCAGCCACTTATAAAATAATATTTCGGACATGCCGCGGGCGCGTGCAAGTGTGTCTGGGCTCAGAACGGACAACGGAAGGAACTGGGAGAACCCGGGCGAATGCAAGTTTCGAAAACATGATGATGCAATGCACATGATGACATGACAAGAAGCCACACGCAAGCAAATGACAAAGCAACAACAGCGAATAACTGGAAGACACCTGGCGCAACGGTCTCGGGGCGTCACAACACTCCACCACTACGAGAGGATCTCGTCCCGAGATCTAGAATGGCACCGGAGAGAAAACTGTAGAGAAAGAGAAAAGGTAAAACTAAGTTGCTTCTTTGACAAAAGAGTGAAACCACAAGCCTTGAAAAGGTTAAGCCATTGAAAGAAGAATGCAACGAAGAAGAACAAAGTTGAAAGCACTCCGGTAGGGAAGAGTAACAAGGAAGAACAAATTCGAACAACACTTCGTTAGAGAAGTTATGCAAGACTTGATACGATGAAAAGAACTTGAGCAGAGGACACGACACTCCGGTTAAATGTATAGGGATGAAAAGAACATTATCTTTGACAAAACGGGATGATGGGAGAGAAAGCAACATCACAAAGCCTCTGGAAGAAAATAATAGAAGATAGATCATTGAAATAAAAGAATGGAGAAGAAAATGCCAACTTCTGTCACAAAAGAGTTTGAGAAGGCATCCTTAGGATAAGGTTCGGATGGAGTTGTTGGAAAACCAACAACGAAAAAGGATAAGCTTGATATGGTCTTATAGAATACATCTCAAATTATGAGGTGACAACCTGCCACTCACGGGAAAAAGAATTGGATTGATAAGAACAAGGAGACGAGAAACTTATTTCACCGGGAGGATAAATGAAGAACTTTGGTCATTATAAGCGCCATAGGTAGCAACAATCCTTCGGGAAAGCTTTAGAAGATATGTAACCCCAAGATAACTCTAATGAAGAGATTGATGGATTTAAGATACCTCATTCTTGACAACACATGAATCATGGAACATGAACTCAAGTTATGAAGAATGACATAATACCACCTCGAATGATATAGTTGAAAGAAATTGCACTCCGGATTGCAAGATGAAGAATGCTTGAGCTCCTTAAAAGAATCTCGATGAAAAACTTCGAGAAGGAATTAAATCCTTGATGAACCATCAGGTAGAATCTCCATGAAGAACTCCAGTAATAAAAGAATGATCAAACGAAAGGAAAGAGAAGTTGAAAACACAAGGTGAATCCTTGTAATGATTAGATGGGTCTTCGCGACAAGATAAAACGGAAAACCTCGGAACTCCGAAAAAGAAAAGATGAAACAAATGAAACTGAGAATTTGATGAGCCTCCGGAATACGGAGTTAAACACTTGAGG
The DNA here is from genome assembly GCF_002162155.2 of Triticum dicoccoides. NCBI lineage: Eukaryota > Viridiplantae > Streptophyta > Magnoliopsida > Poales > Poaceae > Triticum > Triticum dicoccoides. Next base: position 408,273,443 of record NC_041390.1, on the reverse strand, counting down.
TGAAGAAAGAGTAAGAATTATGTTATGCGTATCCTTCACCAATTAAATTGATGACAAACAATGGATTTGGCATACTACTTACTCTCTTAGAAAGGATTAAGATAGATATAGTGTAAACTTGGAAAGGTCTTCAATGAAACACCAGTAGGATTGAAAACAACGAATACATTGATATGATAAAGAAGGAATAGAGATCTTGAATGAACCACCGTAAGAATTTAAAATGAATGAAGAGAAAAAAATAAAGAAACACTGGGAAGAATTAGCAAATGGACGAAGATGCTTGAGAGGATTTAGCTACATGAGAACGAAGAGATCACGAGCCGATTAGAGATCACTTGAACGAAGCACCGGTAAAATTGGAGAATGACAACTGAAAGCTGAGAATGAATACACCTGAATTGATCGACTCCGGATACAAACTGATAAGAATCTTGAATTGCTCCGGATAGGTGAAAAGAATTTTGACAATCGAAAAACAATTATGAGAGGATGGCCTCTAACTAGAACCACGAATCTTGAAGAGAATGGAGCAAGATTGAGAGAAAATTCTTCTTCGGTCTTCTAAATCCGAGAATGACAACGAGAAACACCACCATAGAATTGTTGAGGCACTCCGGAATGGAAAATTAGAAAGGTTGAACCAACGATGAAAAGAACTTGAAAGATCTTGGGGAAAGACATTTGACTGATGATGATTCATACTTACGTCAAACTTCAAAAGAATTTTAAGGATATCTCCGGGAGAATTAGAAGAGTCAGGTAAGATCCTGGAAAAAGACCTGTGGGTTAGGGCCCACTCAAAAGAAACATCGTTGAAAAGATTACTTGCAAAGGAGAATGCACCGGTTGAATTAAATGGATTGAATGAGATAACAACCTCAAAATAACTTGGATGGATCGAGAATGTAACCGTGAGTCTTTTGAGATATCTCCAGCACTCCGGAACAATTGAATAGCGAGAAGTGGATGATTATGAGGTGCACCGACATGAGAAGGTATTAGAAAGGAGAAAAAGGATATGATCCACAAAGCTTGAATTGAATCCACTGGAGAGGATAAAAGAAACAAAGGATGATAAACTTGAGGCTCCGTTAGAATCTTCATGAGCATCACCGGGTAAGAATATTGACGGAAAGGGAGTGGAGAGACTTCACATGAATAAGATGGCCACTTGATCAAGAAATCTGAATCCTTGAAGAAAAAGGGAGGGTGGGCGGGAAAAACAAAGGCATCTTGGAGAAAGATGAAACAAACACCGTTGAGAAAAACCGAGAGGTGATCTTGCGATGTTAAAATGATCGGATCCACTTGAAGAGAAGCACACCAGTTGAAAATGATTGACATGACAATCTCGATTATTGTGAAGGATTTGTATTCACATCGGAGTATGAGAATACCGTTTAGGAAAGGTATGGAATCAACACTTGGCATTGAAGCAACTCGAATACCACAACTCAAAAAACAAGAAAACAAAGGATTGGCTTGCAGAATAAGCCGGAACAAACATATGATAGAGATTTCGTCCGAAGTTTTTGTGGTGGGGCCTACACGGGCTCGATCATACAGCACCATCATGTACAAGGCAGTGCACATGATATACGAAGCGTCCCCGAGTCGGCATAGCCAAGGACTCTTTAAGACACAACGAGACCACTGTAAAACCGACCGTGAATAGGCGGACCACTAGACGTCGAACCCCAATTTCAAATCATACATCTGACGGAAAGATATCCTAAGAGCTACTTGAATTCCCACTTATAAACTCCCGAAATTTTCCGGTTATGCAATCAGGTGTTGGAGATACAGGGGAAGCATAATATCTCACCCAAAACTAACAAATCCTACATCCAGTTGTATCCATCCTTCAACACATAACCTAGAAACCTTCGGAAATCATCTACCTCAACCTTCTAAAAGCATCCGTTATACAAGTTATGGCAATACTCCCGAACTCCCGCCCCAGTACTGGGTGGCGTCGAGGTTATCTCACCAACAACTGCATAAAAGAGATTTTCGATGTCGGCGAAACTAATCTCAGGTATTCCAGAACTGCAATGATAAAATTGTGACGACAACACCTCGGAGCTCAACTCCCCGGGACACTGCCACAACCCCTAAATGACAGGAGGCACCAAGAACAATGTTCTCGTCATAAGACCATCGGAACGATTCCAAGATACCCGCGTGATCCTAATTTTCTTTAGTGAAATTTGAGAAGAGAAGAGCCAAAACTCTACGTCAGGATGCCTTACCAGAGCGATGAAGGGACTGGGGAGTAAAAAGAATTCCTAAACTCTCTGATATACAATTCCTAAATGACTCAAAACATTTTTCTAGACTCAACAATGGCAGCTAATTCGATCAAGTAGTGGGGGCTCCTATGGTCGGGGAAGGCTCTGATTACCAACTTGTAACGCCCTCGATGCGGCTATATCTCCCACGTGTCGAAGCACGACTTAGAGGCATAACCGCATTGAAAGCAATGTCGCAAGTGAGGTAATCTTCACACAACCCATGTAATACATAAGGGAAAGAGATACATAGTTGGCTTACAATCGCCACTTCACACAATTACATGAATAAAGCATTACATCATCCAGATACAATCAAGGTCCGACTACGGAACCAAAATAAAAGAAGACTACCCCAAATGCTACACAGATCCCCGATCGACCCCAACTGGGCTCCACTACTGATCAACTAGAACGAAGCAACATAAAGGACAAGATCTTCATCGAGCTCCTCCTTGAGCTTGGTTGAATCACCTGCTCGGTTCAACGGCACCTGTAAACTGGTTTTGGAAGTATCTGTGAGTCACGGGGACTCAGCAATCTTACACCCTCGCGATCAAGACTATTTAAGCTTATAGGAAGGGTAAAAGGTATGAGGTGGATCTGCAGCAAGCGACTAGCATATATGGTGGCTAAACATACGCAAATGAGAGCGAGAAGAGAAGGCAAAGCGCGGTCGAGAAACTATGATCAAGAGGTGATCCTAGAACAACCTACGTCAAGCATAACTCCAACACTGTGCTCACTTCCCGGACCTCGCTGGAAAGAGACCATCACGGTTACACACGCGGTTGATGTATTTTAATTAAGGTCAACTTCAGGTTTTCTACAACCGGACATTAACAAACTCCCATCTGCCCATAACCGCGGGCACGGCTTTCAAAAGTTCAAAACCCTGCAGGGGTGTCCCAACTTAGCCCATCACAAGCTCTCACGGTCAACAAAGGATATTCCTTCTAGCGGGAAGACCCGATCAGACTCGGAATCCCGGTTACAAGACATTTCGACAATGGTAAAACAAGACCAGCAAAGCCACCCAGATGTGCCGACAAATCCCGATAGGAGCTGCACATATCTCATTCTCAGGGCACACCGGATGAGCAAGATGTCGGGTGGGCCAGCCAAGAGTTGCCCCTGGTAGCTCCGGACATCGCTCCGTTGGACCAACACTTAGACAAGCACTGGCCCAGGGGGTTAAAAATAAAGATGACCCTTGGGCTGGCCTAACCCAAGGGGAAAAAAGGCTAGGTGGCAAATGGTAAAACCAAGGTTGGGCCTTGCTGGAGGAGTTTTATTCAAGGCGAACTGTCAAGGGATTCCCATTATAACCCAACAGCATAAGGAACGCAAAATCCGGGAACATAACACCGATATGACGGAAACTAGGGCGGCAAGAGTGGAACAAAACACCAGGCATAAGGCCGAGCCTTCCACCCTTTACCAAGTATGTAAATGCATTAATTAAATAAAAGATATTGTGATATCCCAACAAGTAAACATGTTCCAACAAGGAACAACATCTCCATGTTCCAACAAGGAACAAACTTCAATCTCCTGCAACTAACAACGCTATAAGAGGGGCTGAGCAAAGCGGTAACATAGCCAAACAATGGTTTGCTAGGACAAGGTGGGTTAGAGGCTTGGTTCAACAATATGGGAGGCATGATAGGCAAGTGGTAGGTATCGCAGCATAGGCATAGCAAAAGAGCGAGCAACTAGCAAGCAAAGATATAAGTGATTTCGAGGGTATGGTCATCTTGCCTGAGATCCTACAAGGAAGAAGAACGAGTCCATGAGGAAGACAAAGCGGGCGTAGCCAATGAATCCTCACAACACGGCGTTACCGGATTACCCAGACGAAGTGCACCAGAAAGAAAGCAAACAACATACGAAACAACCACCACATAAACATGGCATGATGCACAATCAAGTTTGATGCATGTCCGGTTTAATGAAGCATGGCATGGAAAAATGCACAGACAATCCTACAAATTAAGTGGAGCTCAACATGCAACTCCGTTGCATATCAACAAAACACCACGTGACTTATTTAGTTTGACCTTGTTTATATACCCAACAATATTCAATGTTGTTAGCATGGAAAGAGGTGAATCATGATGAAACTATCTATCTAGGCAAGTTTAAATGAGGCCAGAACAACAAAACAACAAGTCCAGAAAAATCCTCATGAGCATATTATAGATTTGGTACTGTTCTGCCCTAAACAATATTGTAGAGTTGTTAAACATGCAAAGTAAAGCCGCCATGTTAAACTAGGCATTTTTTCACCCCATTTACATATAAAGATTATTTAAATCCGAGCTCTGGTTAATTAGTTATGAATTAAATCATTTTGACATGGCATAGGAGCAAATTTAATCAAACAACATTTTAAACATTTCAAACATAGATGAAAGTTGCGTATTATTAAACTAGATGAAAAACTAAGCAAGTTTCATATTAAGTTTGTTTTAATATGATGCATCATTTGTGAAGTTATTAAATGCATGATGATGAAGGACTTTTCTATAAAACTGGCACTCTCTGGGAAAAACCTAAAATTGTAGAACCAAAAAAACCTATACGGGCCGAATATGAATAGTGCACTGGGCGGCTGGGCTGCTCATCTAGCTGGGCTTAGCCCAGATCGGTGGAGGTGGGAGCTGGGCCGAAGACAACGGCGAAGGGGACGTGGCCCAGGTGCGTGCGGTCGATCTGGAGTCAGTCAGCACGAGCGGCCGAGGCGCGTCTGCAGCATCTCCTCTCGAACAGAAGCAGAGGAGGCGCATGACAAGGCGCTGCTCGACTAGAAGCAGGACGCGACTCCGGCGAGGGAGATGGCCGGTGCTCTCAGGCAAGGGGAGGCGCGGCTCCGGCGAAGTTAGCAGCGAGCGGCAAGGGGCGCGGGACTTGGAAGCAGCAGACAAACAAGGGTGCGGCGGCGGGACTCGGCGCGACTCCGGCAGATCCAGCCGATGGAGGACGACGAGGAGGAGGCATCGGGCGTGGAACGCGGGCGGCTGCTCGCCTAGGTGACGATGATAGCAAGGCCACCGAAGACGTGGGTCGGAGTGAAGGAGTCTTCGTGGCGACGCCGGCGAGTTCCGAGAGAGGCGGTCAACGCGGCTGGGACGAGTGGGCGGTCGTTGTACGCGTCGTTCTCGTCGCGCAGCAGAAGCAAGGGAGGCTGGAACTAGAGGTCGAGGTCGCCGGCGGGCTAGGTCACCAGAGCGGCGCGGTGATGAGGCCATCCATGGCTTCTGGTCCGGCGGGGCGGAGGAGTTGGATCGGGGCTCCTTCACGGTTCGTGGTCAGAGAGATATCAGAAAAAGCGAGAAAAATGGAGAAGGGAGAAATCATGGGAGGCGCCCTGGCCTGCTGGTGGCCACCGGCAGAACTGCTCGTCGGGGATGACGGCAGGCGAACTGAAGGAGAGGCGCGGGGCTCGGTGGAAGGAGCATGGCGTGGAGGAGCTCGGGAGGGTGATGCTCTCCCTGGATCAGACGCGAGCGGCTGCAGGGCGCTCGGAGGTCGATGGAGGGAGGAGGATCAATGGATTGGTCCGGTGGGGAAAACTAGATGGAGCTCGGGCTATCTACGAGGTGGATCTGGGAAGATCCCGAGGGGAATGGTGAGTGGGTGGCGGTGGCGCGATGGGACAAGGGGGAGGATTTTTAGGGTTAGGCTAGAGTTGATCTATATATAGCAAAAGGCTAAGTTTAGGGGCATCTGGACCCTCCGATCTTAATCGGACGGTCTAGGATAAACAGGCTAGGGAGATCAAATAAGAAAACGGAGACGTTTTGTAGACGTTTGGGGATGATCCGGACACAATGGTGACGACTGCTCGGGTCGGGTCCGGGACAACTTTTCGGGCGCGCGCGCGAGGAGGACCTCGGGCTGACGAGAGAGGTTAGGTTGGACCTGGCGGTAGTTAGTGGGCTGTGTAGATGGTCTCGAGCTGAGAGAAGAGAAGAGAGGGAGGCCCGGCGACTGTTTTCAGAGACCGAAAACATCCGACGTTAGACCGGCTATATTGCCGCTATAGTTAATCGTTGGGGCATCAAACGAACTCCGATTGAGATGAAACTTGGCAGGCGGTCTACCTACACTATAACAAGACCGCAGGCCAACTGTCATCCCATTCCGAGAACATTTTCCGGCCACTTATAAAATAATACTTCGGACATGCCGCGGGCGCGTGCAAGTGTGTTTGGGCTCAGAATGGACAACAGAAGGAACTGGGAGAACCCGGGCGAATGCAAGTTTCGAAAACATGATGATGCAATGCACATCATGACATGACAAGAAGCGACACGCAAGCAAATGACAAAGCAATAACAGCGAATAACTGGAAGGCACCTGGCGCAACGGTCTTGGGGCGTCACAGGTATCGTATCATAGGCATAGCAAAAGAGTGAGCATCTAGCAAGCAAAGATAGAAGTGATTTCGAGGGTATGGTCATCTTGCCTGCAAAGTTCTCCGAGTTGACGTAAGCTTGATCCTCGTAAGCGTACTCAATGGGTTCCTCGTTCACGTACTCGTCTCCCGGCTCTACCCAAAGCAATAACACAAGCAAAGGGAGACACAATCGACCACGTGCAATGCACAAGCAACATGATGCAAAACATTGCATGATATGCGGGATGTGACATGCAATGCATATGCATGTTTCGGAAAGGAAAGATTGAACCTGGCCTCAACTTGGAAAACCAAGAGTGCCCCTGGAAAGATGAGTTGATTTCGGTCGAAATCGATATAAAGATCACCGGAATCGGATGCACGGTTTGCAAATGGCAAGCAAAACAAATATGGCACCGATCTGCGATTAACAGCACGAGGCCATCTAAATGCATCAAGAACAACAAGCTACTGCACTCTAACATAACAACAAAATACATGGCAGTGATCCACTCAACATGCTTGACAAAAGATGAACACTAAGCTACGACTAATTCACTCAATAGCAGGTTCAAACAAGCATGGCAAAAGTGCAAAAGATATTAGGTTACAGACTTAGTGAAAATAACAACAAGTCAGGAATTTAACATCAAGAAGCAATGTTTAGAGCAAGGTAACAACATGCTAAAGGAACATATCATGGCAAAGCAAGGCATGGAATGAAGCTACTCAAAGAATACAACAAAAGTCCCTTACTGACATTAACCCAAAAGGGATCAAAAAATACAATGGCATCCATGTGAACATAGCAATTATCGTTAACAGATTCAGACTTAGTAGAAAACTGGAACATGGCAAAACAGATATTAAGTAGGCATGTTTACAAGCTCGATGCACTCACCACAAGGCATTTCATGACAAACTAAGCATACACCCAGCAAGTAGACACGGCATAGAAGCTAAACATGGCAAGAACAACATCATAGCATGCATGGATCAAATACAACAAGCTCGGCAAAAAGGCTTAACACGTAAACATTCTGCCAGGAACATTTTATAGCAAAAGTAGAGCTTGATTGAGTCAAGCTAGGGTGCTCCATAATTGCAAACAGAGACATGGATGGATAGAGCACAACAATATCTACAAAACATCCTTACTGATCATGCTCAAAAGAGGCACGGATCACTCGGTAGCAACATGAATACATGGCATAAAAATATTGACAGGACAAAGACTTAGAATATTTCTAAGTCATTGAAATCCGCAACATCACGAGAGCTACCTGGCATGCTTGTGCTAGTCACCACAAAGATCACAAAAGTACATGGCATACACCCCTGTAAAGATGGTATGGCATACTTCAAAACATATGTAGGGCTCAAGTTCATAGGAGGCACACAACAATCATGGCAAAAATGACAAAAGAGCAATTATTGATAAGAATCTGAAACTAATATAAACTAGCACTCTTGCAACAGCATTTAGGGCATCAAGATGAGCTCAAATGAACATGGTGCAATGAGATGAAATGAAGTATTCGTCGAGACGAACAATTTGATATGCTACACGCCCGAAACGGAGCCACTGCTGCAGAGATATGATGCGATGAAATATGCATAAAAGTACTAGGGTTAGGGCAAAAGTCAACCCTCAGATCCAGATCCAGATCGGCACACGTTTCGAGGTTCATTGCCGGAGTTGCCGGAGAAGCCATCGACGTCGAGTAAGGAAGCAGTGGTTGGCGGGTGAGGAAGAGGTGGCCGGACGAGGCGGCGGTGACCGGCGATGGCGTCGGTGATGGCGGCGGCGGCGCCAGGCGGCGAGGCAGTGGCAGGGCGAGGAGGTCAACGACGGCGGCGGTCGGTGACGGCGAGAGGAGGCGGGCGGCGCGGTTGTCCGCCGAGGAGGCGCGGCAGTGGTAGCGGCGTGGAGCGAGCTGGGCGGCGCGCGGCTTCGGGCGGGGGAGGGCCCGCGATGGGCTCCGGTGGGCCGCGCGGGTGAGGAGGCGGCTGGGCCATGTGTCACTCCCTGGTTGGGCATGGACGGCGGCGGCGGTGAGTCCACTGCGGAGCGGACACGT